>NC_044193.1:13895901-14073143 GCF_900880675.1 Sparus aurata
CTCCCCCTTCCCATTATTTCATCTCTCCTTTTTTTCTCTTTTCCTCCTGCCTCCTCGCCTTTCCTCACCTTTTTTTTTTTTTACCGCTCCTTCACATTCACCCTAGCCCCCCATCCTCCCTGTGCCCTCTGCTCCATCCCAGCTGCATCTCCCTCGCTTCCTCCAGATCTCCTCCTCCCTCCTTTTTCCTCCTCCTCCGCTGTCTTCTTTTTCTTTTCCCTCCCACTCCTTAATCTTCCACCTCTCCTCCTCCTCCTCCTCCTCCCCCTCCTCCTCCACCCCCTCCTCTGCTGTAAGTGGGCCAGGTGCCTCCTGTGGCCTCCCCTACTCCATTTCTCATTTTTACCCTTCCTCTACTCCCTTTCTCATTTTTACCCTCTCCCTGCTCTCTTTCTCATTTTTATCCTTCCCCCTGACCCTAGCTCATATTTATACATCCCCTTAACGCAACAGTGAAGCAACAATGGACGCAGGCTCAAGTTTTTCCGCTCAAACACAAACGTTCTTTTGGCTGAACGCGGCGTCGGCTGCCAAGGTGAGCCGTCCGAGTTAGAATAACTCGTCCCCGTAGGTTCGAAGGTGACGTCTCGGAGGGGAAGTTGGATTATTCTGATTTATAGGGGATTTTTCAGCACTTAAAAACAGATCCCGGGCGTAATATTTTGTGAACTTTACAAATCGGTGATTAAAGTGGAGTTCCGTCGCTGCTGCTGGACAATTTTTACGAGCTCTCCTGTGTCAGTGTAGTTCCCTTTACGAACGAGGGAGGCGAAGCCGGTCCAGATGTCAACAGAAGTGAGAAAGGTTCACATCCCCTTTTCAGTGGCGAAAGGCAAACCCCCCCCCCCAACGGCCTCCTCTCTCTCTATCCAAAGAGCAGAAACCAAAACGAGCACATGCATGGGAGTCTCATTGTTGATGCCTTTTTGTTCTGTGTGAGCTGGCGGTGCGCTTTTCACCTTATCTCATCCTCTCTATTTTCTTTCTTTTTTTTTTTCCCCCCTCACTCTTCCTCTTTTCACTCATTGTCATTCCCTCCGCCTTTGTCTCCGGCTGCCCTCTCCTTTTTTTTTTTTTTTTTTTAACTCTCACTTTCTCACCCCCGCACCCATTCCCTCCTGTCTTCTGTCTCACCGTCCCCCTCCCGGTTGTTTTGGTGAGTGCGCTGGTGTGTCACGAAGGGGGTGGCTGTTGACTGGTGGTTGGTGGTTTGGACGGACACCTGATACTGGCACTGCCTCACAATGTGGGAATGTGTAACTTGCTCAAAATTAGGTGGGTGTTGTCCTCGGCGATGGCGAGCTCGATCGTGAGAGTTTACACAGTGGTCCTTTTGTCTCTCCCTCTCTCCTTTGTGTCTCTTATGTCTGGCTTTGACACTTCTGTACATGAATTTGCAGTTCTTTCCATCGCTGTCTGAGGAAAGGGGGGTGGGGGAGAAAGCAGCAAGAGTTCAAAAAGCCTGCAAGCCATGGCAGCAGCTCATGTTAGTCAACAGGTGACAGTCAAACGTCAAGCTGCGTTGGAGTAAACAGGTTCTGAGTGAAAAGACGGACAGATAGGGAGAAGGGAAAAAGGGACGACAGAGGGGTGAGGATCCAGGTGAGGCGTTTGTCTGGTTGAGCCTCGCTCTTCGTCAATCACAGCCGACGCGGTAGCCTCAAGCGACACCGCTATCCGCGCAGAACTCCGTAAGAAAGTTGCTTGTTTTAAGCAAAAAGAAAATCTCCACCTGAAATTTTTTTGGCAGTGGCTTCAGCAGCGAATCCACGAACAGCCAATCGCGGCGCAGCGTGTAAACAAAGAAGACAAAGGACTGTAATGCTTTTGCATCTTCACTGATTACTATTAGAGTTTACTCAGCGTAGGGGGGGGGGGGCTGCAGCCAATCTGTTGCAAAGAGCACTGTGAAGGGGCAGACCCTCGGTATCGACGCTGCGTATTGATGGTGATGAACATCTCTGGTGATACACTGTGCGCGGTATTGAACTCTCGAGTCTCGCAGACAAAACCGAGCGTCGTCCATGTCCAGCGCTCCAGCAGTCCGCGAAGCATACCCTAGCACGCTTCGCAACCATCTCCTAGTCTTCTCTTTCCTGCTTCTTCCATCTCTGTTATTTTTTCGCCATTGCTCTTCACTTTTCCTTTCCCTCTCTCTCTTTTTTTTTCTTCTTCTCGCATCTCCCTCCCTCTTTCTTACCCTTCACTGTCTCTTTTCTGACTCCAAAATGTGAGGCTCTCTATATTTAGATGCTCCTCTCCTCTCCCCTTGATTTCTCTCCCTTTATCTCACCTCCTTTTTTTTTTTTTTTTTTCCCTTGCCGTTGAAGGACAGATTCGCAAAAGCGCTCCAAGATTCATCAGTGTTGTATAGTAGCTGCTTTTTGATCAGCTTGATGAGTGACAACGCAGCCTCGGGCTATTATATACAAATGTGTTTTTATAAACACTCGCTCTATCTATATGTAAATTACCATGCTGCTCAGTTGTTGTATGGTGGGCTCGGGGAACGTTACTTAGGAAGTTATTAGTGAATGTTGCATGTCAAGGGCTAAGTTAATATAGTAAAATGATGTGTTTTCCTTGTTTGCGCGTGCTCTGGAGTGTTTGTGAATTAGATTAGCTGGGAGTGAAGTCTCTTTTAATATTTGCTCAGAGGGGGGATGGAGGGTGTGCCTGTTGTCCTTGCGAGTACACACTTAAGCTGCGGCTTTTTCGCTCCCCTCTTTGCATGAGCTCATTGTAAGCCGCGGCCCAGGCGTGGATTTGAGAAAGATGCCTCTGTTTGCCGTCTGACAGAGCGACAGTCACACAAAGTTACCTTCACACACACACACACTCTCTGGACAATCCGCCTCGGCACCAGATAGCGACCGGCCACCAGCAGTGAGTCACCGGCGTTCAGTCATTCACCCGTACGTTCAAGAACAAACAATTAGCTTTTTCAGTCCTCAGACATTTATTCCTTTAGGATGGGTATTGTTCTACCATATGCTCATTTTTTTTTTTTTTACATACTTCCTCCTGCTAACCCTGCGTTTCATTTCCTCCATGCTTGCTCCGTGTGTGTGTGTGTGTGTGTGTGTGTGTGTGTTCTTGTCTGAGACCTTTGTGGCTGGTGGCTGCGGTGACTCTTTTAACAGCTCGGGAACAGGCTGCCTGCGTTCTGTGCAGTACAGTCATGTACAGTCGTGTCTAGCTGAGTCGTGAGTGGTTGCTTTTTTTGCCGTGACAGGTTTTGTGTTAAGACCTACGGAAGAGTCTGGACAGCCGCACACAAGCAGAGACACACTCTGAGTGGTATCGCTGGAAGAGCGAGAGATCACGGCGGGTGTTCAAATGTGAGTTTTTGAGATGCTCCGTAGCCTTTACATTGTCATCATCACTTTAGCCACAAAGCCATTTGGCGCTTTTTCTAAACAGAACTGAGATACGACGAATGACGAAATTGGAGTGAAACTGGAGGAGAAACGGCGAAGGGATGTAAAAGTCAGCTGGAGGGGAGAATTTAAAGAAAGTTCTGATTTGTCTGTTTCAGTGTAAGGAACATGGGCGGCCAGTTGAGTTGTGAAACTGAAAGTGGGGGGGGGCACCCGAGGCTCACCCAAATGTGAGTTATACGAATGCGAACAACTATATGTATAGTACCAGAATCCTATACTGGTATGCTATATGTCCAAAAGTATGTGGACACTCCTATCTAATACTTTGTGGCCCTGTACTGTGATGCAGAGAGTTGGGTCGCCTCTTTCCAATTATGGGAAATCTGTAGCCTACATTGACATTTCCGACGTTAGTGTGCTTCCAATTTTGAGATGGCCCTGTTTCAGCATTGGGAGAACTTGACTGGCCTGTTGCAGAGCGCTGAACTCAACCACATCAAACACCTTGGGCATGAACTGGCACACAGACAGCGAGCCAGATCTTATCATCTGACATCCCTGCAACCAGGCTCCAAACGTCTGCGGAGAAGCTTCCCAGAAGGCCGTAAGAGCAGCGTATTAATATCTTTTTTTGGTGACCATTTATTTTTATTTATTTTTATTTTCTACATTTGAATGTATACGTCAACAGGTAACTTCGGTCAGTAACATAATATATACAGGCTTGGGGTGTAACAGAGTACATGTGACGGGATTACATAATTAGGATACAAAAAAAAGGCATTCTGGTGAAATTACGTAAAAAAAGAAAATGTAATTATATCACAGAGGATTACCAACAGGATTACAATTTAAAACAAAGAATGATGTACTAGTCTGTAACCATGCACATGCGACTTAACAAATCTCATACAACAACACTCTGGTCTCAAGTGAAACCGAACACAGTCATCTTATTACTCTCTCGTATTTATGCACACGTATTTGCTTTTGAGGTCATCCAAAAGTAACAGTAAGTAATCAAGTTACATTAGTTTAATATTGTGGTACTGGGATTAGTTAGCTGATGACATTCTTTAAGAGGTAGTTAGTGTCTAAGTACTGTATCAGAATACAGTTGTAAAGTCACCTTCCCAATCTTGAACATTGACATAGTAGACAGGTAAACAAACAAAACCAGGAAATGATAATTAGTCTATAATATTTCCACCCTCTCTTGATATGTTAATCTCAATGCAGCCCTACCATCAGGACAAAGGCGGCAATACATACAGAAAGTTAAGAAAGCACACACCTGATATACATTTAGTGTAACTCGGGTGTCTGTATATTTTTGTGTGTATGTGGTGTAAGTACAGATTTGAGACATGAAAGTCAGTATCCAAAAAAAGTTGGATCGTTTGTCTTCATTTTCCCTTTCAAACAAGAACAAAACAAGCACAGTTTCTTTACAGACCATGTGATGGTCTTTGGTTGATAAGACTCCGGATCAAATGAAATCTTCAAAGAATGTTTTTATCACCACCCAGATTTGGAAAAAAGGACGAATTTCCGTCTTAAAAGGAAAAAATGTGCAGCGTAAGACCAGTCAGTTAGTTACTAACCCTTGCTCGTGGGAAAAAAATAAATAAATAAATAAGCTGACCCAAAGAAAAACCCCTTACACAACGCACAGAGTTCCCAGAAGTCTAGACCTAATCCTGCTATTAGACAACGTCTAATTCCCTTCTGATATCAGGGTGTTTGTGCATCGGCAGATGAGTCTCCAAAGTCTTGCAGCGACATAACTGGGTTTTGCACCAGGAGACCACACAAGGTGATGCAGTTATTGTCACATGAAGACCCCCTCCTCCCCGTCAGCACCACCACCACCTTCTACTCCTACTGACAGATTCAGATACAGTAACATCCTGTAGGTGATTTCACTTCCCTGTGCCACACAGAAGTAGCCCTTTCCTGCCTTTTCTACCAGATAAAAAGTCAAGCTCAGTAATAATCCCCTTGGGGAATGATAAAATGATCAATCAAAACACATATGGCACATATTTACACTGACCACATATTCTTTTTGAGAAGCTCACACATTATTTGCACATACATTACCTGTGATTGCTCTATTGTAGACACTAAACTTTAGTGTGAAGTATAAGTCGAGTCCTCCGGCATGTTGGTCGTTCGACATTTGAATGACACCTCTGAACTCACACCTTAGTTCATTGGGGCTCCACCCCATTTTGCATAGGTGGCTGCCTTCTAACTGCAGCACATGTGAAACAAAAGCCTCACTGTCTGCCTATCTGCTCCTGTCCCGTCACCTGTTCTCTCCTCCCTTTCACATCCTCCATTCCCTTTTTTTTCATCTCCCATCCTTTCCTCCTTTATTTCAGGCTCTGTTTCTCCCTGTCCTCCCACCCTCCCTCCCGCCCGTGCCAGCCCTCTTTCTCCTGCCGCTTTCGTTGTCTTACAGTCCTCCTCGTCCGCCCCTCTCTCCGCTCCTCCCTCCCCTCCCGCTCTCCCCCCTCTTTTCATTTTGGGTTCTCCGACAGTGGTAATGAGATGTTTCATTATTTGCATTTCACAGCTTTTAATAGAGAGAGAATTTAGGCTAAGCCCCGGGTCGTCAGTCAGGGAGTTACCATGGGAGACATAGCAGGCTTAGGGGCCTAGAGAGAAAGATAGCCCAGAAACTACACACACATACACACTCGCACATGCACAAGTGCAACAGAGGAAGGGACGGATAAAAAGACAAACAGGGAGATAGGTAGATGATGTGATATGGCATTTGTCACCCTCTCTTCGTGAAGCCCTTGATATGTTAAATGGTGTCACTGATAGTTTGTGGGTCACTGGAGGAGCTTGAGGTGAAGTTGACACAACATTGACATCTGAGAGCCGCAACCCTTTTTCCGGTCATTCTTTTTAAATATTTTTTTTGGCCTTATTGATAGAACAGCTGAAGATATGACAGGAAACAGGGAGAGAGAGAGGGGGAGTGACACGCAGCAAAGGGACCCAGGCTGGGAGTCGAACCCAGGTCCGCTGCAGAGCCTCAGCACATGGGACGTGCGCTCTACCAACTGAGCTAAACAGCGTCCCTTTTCTGGTCATTCTTAACTTACCTTGGCTCAAAAGATAAGTCAAAGCTTAACACCTGTGTGGCCAAAGGGGAGAGGACAAGGAGGCGGAGAAGATTTGGAGCTTTTTCGACTGGTATCATAAGCTGGAACCAGAGGCTTACGGAGGCAGACATTTTGGCAGGGTTGCACTGAATGTGCAAAAAAGCGTGATGAGCAGCATGTAGGTCTTCAGGTGAGGGTGCAGAGCGTCCAGGTATTGTTTACCGGTGGCGAGTGTAGGAAGAGTGGGGGGCGAAGGATGAAGCGAGTGGCGCTAAGTCTCCCTAAGCCTCCTGGATCCTCTTTGGTCCCTCTCCACATGACATGGCTATCCTTCTTTGAGTCAATCTCTTCCTCCGCCTTGACTCCCTGGACTCCGGCCAAGAGCGGACGGAGGGGAAGGGAGAGCGTGGTACAGGCGCAAAACGTGGCATGATCAGAGCTGGTGGGGAAGGTGGAGAAAATAAAGGTGGACAGATGGAGGGACAGTGATAAAAGTGACAACACGAACACATGCGGAGAGTTAGAAAAGAAGTCAGAGATGGAATGAGAGATGAACATGAGCAGCGACTGATTCTCAACAGAAAATAAAGGACAAAGAAGCTAAGAACGAGCCTTTCACAGCGAATAGCTTTGTTGTGTTATTTTTTTTTAATTGCAGCCTCCATGCCTGTCTGTGTCTAGCTGTGTGTGCTTGTGTGTCATATGCGTGTGTGTGTGTGTTATTTTCGTCTGTGCCTGCCTTGTTGATGGGCTGCCACCCTGGCTTGTCCCGGAAGGCTGCCAGCTCCGTCGGATTGGGGATTAACCCCAGGATAATGGCCTTGATGCCCAGTTGAGTGGAAGCAAAGCTGTTTAAAAAATATTGGCTGCTTGAGTCACTCTCCCTTCTCTTCCTGTCTCCCCCTCTTTCTATCTCCTGTCTCTATCTCTCCGGCCTCGCCGCCTCTCTATCTCTTCTCTCTCTGTTTTTCACTCTTTTTCTATCAGTCCCGTGCTTCGGCTCTTTTGCCTCATTCTCTTTTCTCTCCTATTCTCTCCACCCTGCAACCTCACCACATGTTTGTAATGACCTTTCACAGGGCCTCATATTTGCAAATTCGGTTTCGGCTAACATCATTCATCACACATTCAGGAATTTAGCGTGGATTAAAAATGATAGCAGTAAACTTTGAGATCTAATGCAATTTTAATTTTTCACTTAAGCAGCAGAACTAGTAGATTTTGCTCTGTAAAGTAATGGCTGTCCTCAATCATGCTGTCATGTGTTTGAAGAAACAGTGGCTCCATTGTCCAGCTGAATATCCGCTTATGCATGTTGTCATTTTTTTTTTTCAGCATTACTTTCTCAGACCACGAGCTAGCAAACCGACTCTTTCTTCCTGTACCTTTTAAATTTTTCATATGTATGAGCATATCAAGTCAGAGACTGTCTTAATATCTTTTTTCCTGCGCCTAACATCGTTTATTTCTCTTTGTTTGGAAAGCCTCACATGATCTATAATTCATTCACAGCCCAAAACCTGTATGTCTTTTCCAGAGAAGCTGCCTGCTATCACAGGGGAGTGTGCCGGTGCAAGTTACTACTGGAAAATATGCAAAGAGGAACGCATTTCTTTTTTAGACGAACTGATAAAAATTGCGAGGCTGAGGCACGAGGCTGGGATGGTTGACAACATACATGCCAACTCTTGGCTACTAAATCCTTACTTGATTTCCACTCCTCCTCCTTCCTCACATTCATTCACTTCTAGTGTGTCCTCCCCACTGATTTTAAACGACAGAGCCAAGATAAAAGTAGGGATGTGAGCAAGAAGGGAATTTGCTGCTAATAGCTGGTCCTTAAAAGTAGAAACGAGATGAACCAGAAATGTGTCGGTACATGAAGATTGGAGATCTGTTGCACGCCGCGCTTAGATGAGTCAAACTCTGCGCAACAGCACAGTCAACTGACAAACTGTAGCCTCATAGGTGTCATCCGTACAACAAAATATTAGTGATAAGACAGATGTTAAGTTTTTTTCAGCCTGTTTGAGACATATCCATTCAATCCTCCATTGACAGTTTTTTGGGCACAATCTCTGAAAATTAATATTCACATATTATCATCTCCATAGAGTGCCAAAGTCAGGCCATTTTTTTCCAGTGGACAGTAGTCAGTTGGGAGAGGCAAATACTTTCTGGATCCCATTGTTGTGAGATTTGTGCCTTGAATCACACATATGATAGGTAAGACACTGGAAATGCACTGTGTTCAGGGATGTTTGCATCATTCATTGCTGTCCTTCATCTAAAAATAGAGCAAAACAATGGTCATTTTTGGCATTCGTTGACAGCAAACTGATTTTAAATGTGTCAGGGGGTAGTTTCAATCAGTCTGTTGGAGTAACAGGTGGACACACTGGATGTGTTACCTCTCACTTTTCATTTCGTCGTCCATGTTAACTGGTTATATCCTTCACACTGGATGCAAGTGAGCTGTTAGACCCTCCTCCGAGGCCCGTCTAACTTCTCAGTGTGGTAGCTAGCTAACTTACTTTTCCCTCATTAACATTATCAGGATCCCTGTTAGCATTGAAAATGTTGCCAAATAGGCGCTTTTGCTTTTCACTTTGACATCTGCCATGGTCTTGTCAGTACACTAATTCTCACAATACAGGTGAAATGTGACTGAAGCTACTCTGCTGCTGGTCCAGCTGCTGCAGTTTACGAATTCCGCCACTGCAAAATGACCATGTGGGTGGAGGCTAGGTAGTGTAATCGTGTTTGCCTGACCACACCACCGTCTTCACACCGCTAACCCCGGACATCGGCAAGCCTACTGGCCACCTCTCCAGTATTCACTCTCCTTTTAGCTCCTTTGTCGTTCTCCATGGGCTCCTGAGAAAAATGTCTGGCTCATAATCTCCTAAATGCTCCACTCCATTAACTAACTAGCTTGCTGATATCAGGGGCTGGTAGCATACACTCTGTATCAAAATGATTATGCTGAAAAAACATTGATGAGATCAGTAAAAAAGAACCAAAAACCAAAACTATGAGCTGAAAGGTGCTAAAACATCAACAGAGCTGAGACGGACTGGTGATAACTTTCCGTGTTTTGTCACTACAAGCGAACCTTTTCCACATCCTCTTATTAAGAAAATGGATTAGCGTAAATAAGGCAGAACAATTTTGTTAATGATCCTGAATTTACTAAAAAATGCACACATGCTTTTGTATTTGTTCAGTCTGCACATCATATGTTTTTCTCTTTTCAGATGGTGTCAGTCTGACTTTTCTCTCTTTCTTCGTGTAGTTTTTATTTTTTAAACACTCCAAGGCTCTGTAAACTCTGTGTTCATTCAGTTTGACATGCTCATCCCACAAAAGTCATGTTATCAAATAATGAGCAGAACTGTTAAATTAGTTGAGCAGAGGGCTGTAACTTGAATGCTGAGTGATTAGCTGAGGGTGGCAATTTTCGCATGCAGCACACTGGCCACTAAATGATAATTTGCCCTGACCAACTGGAAATCCCTTAATTCAAAAATAAATATAAAAACTGCTTGGATAGTGCCAACACACGCATGCAGGAACCTGCAGCCAGTTTAAACCTGTACCTGCGAGAGTGCTAATTAGGAGTGAATCAACAAACAGGATTTACCTGAGGAAATAGTGTGCTTCACGTGAGTGTTATTTGCTAAAATATGTTACGCTATCGTGCATCCACACCCCTCGTGAAAGAATTTCCCCTGGTTGTAACATCTTCATCCAGTGCGACATCTGAATATTGCTACGGAAATCTGTCTATGTTAAACCCCTTCGTAAAAAAAAAAACAAAAACAGAGTATCGCTCTGCCTCAGATCCAGAAGGACCTTGCGCCTTGTCTCCCCACAGTCCTGCGCGGTCAAGGAGGCAGAGAAGTGGCTCGGAGCGACAGGCCGCATTAAGAGAAACACAAGCAGGAGGAAGCCCCATTCTCTCACTCCATCACACGTCTCATCTCTTTAGTCGTCTGGCTGGGGCCTAAAGTGACTTTGCTTTGATGTGACCAGGACAAACCGGGTGTGATGCCATGACGGCTCTGCTACGCATGTGAGCGTGTGTGTGTGTGTGTTTTCAGTCCTTGCATGTGTTTGTGTATTTAGGAGCAGGGGCTGGATATGTGTGTGTGTGTGTTATGAAGGGAAAGGGGCTTTTGATCGTGTGTGTTTTTGTGAGAGGGGTGAAGGGGCGGGGGGAGTTAAGGAGGACATTCACTTTTGATTTGGCCTCAGAAGGGTGACAGGGACTCAGAGCTCTGGTGGCATGCTTTACTGAAACAGTCGTCTCTGACCACAAATAAGAGCTCACAGACTGTCAGCCTGCCTCCTGATGACTTTTTCCTTGCTTTTTACTCTTTTTTTTTTCCCCCTGCAAAATTTCACGGAGAGATGAAAAGCTTTTAGTTTAGCTTTAGTTTCTTTGTAGCCTTGGTGAGACTGCTAATGCTTTGGATGAGACACAAAAGTCTCTCTCTCTTTGCTTGATTGTGTGACAAGTTCATTTTATCTTACTTTCCCATCGTGTGTCAAGTGTATATTTGAAAAAAAAAAAAAATGTTCCGTAAATCAAGGCTGTGCTCACACAGTAGAGGGAGCGGCTCTTGGTCCTGTTGATGGTCTAAGCTCGTCGGGGGGGGGGGGAAGAGATGGAGTGGCTCTCTGAGGGAATGAAAAAGCCAGGATGAACACTGGAGAGGTTTATGTGGGTGTTTATGTGCTGTAAGCGGGGTAGCGCTGGGATTGGCTCCTCTGGAAAAGGGGTCTTTGACTGGAGGGATTTGGACATGCTGAAATTAAACAAGCCAATTAGGCGAGCAGAGAGTTTAGAGGTCAAAGCGCACTCCATTAAAGTTCCTCTTCTCTGCCTAACTACTAACTCAGTATGTCTCCGAGTCTGTTGAAGCAATAAATCTGATTAGACCTCTCCCTCTCCCTCTCCTTCTCTCAGTCCTTTGCTGTTGTTTTCCCTCCACTGATCATTGTTTTTGTTCAAATTTGAGGCACCATTTAGCACGTCGTTGGGTGCAATCCCAGCCACACATTCACGCCGCATTCATCTGAATTCGCACTCGCAGAACTTGTGCACTGCTTTATAGAAACATAGCCTCTTGTGTCAGAGTGCAGCACCGCACTGACGACATGATCATTATGTATTTGTGCATTGCTTTACCACGCAGATTTTAAAAAGTTGCTCTAATGAACTTTGGAGTCCCAGTTCTCAGGCTTTCTTCATTAAAACACACACACACACACACACACACACACACACACACACACACACACACACTTTTTTGTTGGGTTGAATTTTCGAAAACTCCAAAAAATAAATGTGTTAAGGTTCGTGCTTCACTGCATTAGGGCCATTTCGCCTTAAATACAAAAAAGAAATATTTTTTCTCTTTTCATTTTGGTCTTACTTTTAGGATTAACCCTTGGAGATTTTCACAGTAACTTGGAGCTACTTTCTTTGGATAAAGGTGAATAATTAAGTTGCTTTTTCCTGGACAGAGATCTGTTCTTAAATATACTTTTTTCAACGGCAAGAAATTCCATTTGCTTCCATATTATCCGCTTGAAGGCTTATATCTCAGAGACTCATATACCATCTAAATGGCCATAACACGAGTAATTTGTTTGTAATTTGGTTGAACTCTCTCCTTAAAGACGCCTGTTCAGTTACTGTCATTAGCATGTTTCCTGTTTCCTCGAGTCGAGTGCTTCCCATTGTCATCGCTTGTTGATTTTAGAACTTCAAAAATTGTAACAAAGATGAAAATGGAGAACTGAAGGACCCTGACCTATGCAACACTTGTGCGATGGCATTCTTGTTCCAGCTGTTGATTTGGGATTGCTAGCTTTCTTTCACTGATTCCTCTCAGCTTCCAATGGATAAATGTTTCAAATGGGGCTGACCGACGTTTGCTGTACAGTGACCTTGTATTTCACCATCTACATTGGCTGGAAAGAAACGAGGAATAGCAGGGCATTGAGGTATTTTTCAGTGAATAAATGACTTCTGTGTTGTGTGTGTGTGTGTGCGGTGCTTGGAGGGAGCCTATCTTATAGACTGGGCTATACAATTGAATATGCCAGCGGCCCTGAGAGAAGAAGAGCGGAAAGAGGAGGTTTGTCTCCAGAGGTGAGAGGTGGATACTCTCAATACCTCCATCAGGGCAACACTGTAAGGAAAGAATATCTCAAGGTTAGAAAGGCAATAGATTTTTTTTCTGTGTGAGCTGGAGGATAAAAAACACAACAATTGCGTCAAAACTTGCCTTTTGAGACTCTGAGGGACACGGTTTCTCTGTATTCACATCCAAGTTTCTTCCTCCTTGCAGTCCTTTATTTCTGACTTTAAGGAACGCCACTCAAAGTGAAGGTTGTGAGCTAGCAGTGCATTGATTAGACCCACAACTTTTTCTTTTTTTTTTTACCTATCTTTTTTGAAAAGGAGAGGCTTCAGCAGTTGTCACCGTCACTCCATCCGCCCATCCACTGCCGTTCATAGGAGGTGTGCTTGTCCAAGTGGACGTGGGAGACACTGTGGATTTATCTGATCTTACAAGCCATCAGGTTGAGCAGAGCTTTGCTAAACATGACCTGAAGTGTGCCGGCCCCCGAGCAAACGCTGCTGTCACCTTGGCCAACCCAAGCTGTCATCTCTCAGGATGGCCCATGAGAGCTGACAGCTGTGGCGTTCCCAAAACAAATCACTGCTGCGTTTGGTAACACTCTGCGTCCCCGCGATTTAGCCCTCACCAAGACGAGAGCGAGAGCGGCGGCTGCTAACGCTCTGGCTAATGCACTGCCTGAATGTGTGTGTCTGTGTGTGCTCATCTTCTTCTTCTTCTTCTCCTGCGTGTGGGTATATTTGTGTTTGCTCGGGCTTATGTGATTTCTCTTTGTTTTGCCTCCACCTCCTTGAATGGTTCGACATAGCGATGCACCCGTCTCCCTTTGTCTCCTGCTCTCATCTCTCTGTGGCCTTCAACTGCATCCCATTTGTTGTGTGGGCTCAAAAATGCCTCTTTGATGTCATCTAACCTGTACACAGGAGAAAAAAACACAGGCGATAATGTTTTTATCCGCGCTCAAGAAAAGAACATGTTACACCTTAGATCAATATTCGTGACCTAAAATACTAGAGTCTTTACGAGCTAATGGATTGTAAAAATTTTAATTTGAGCTTTTTCTGTGGCTTCTATTCCGTTAGATTGACAAGAAAATATGCCAACATTCCTGTCAGACTGCCATAAATCCTGTCAATTTTTACAAAAAAAAAAGTTGAATGTTCATCCGCTGACAGTTGAGCAGCTCCACAAATTGTCATTAAGGCTCTTTTTCTCTGTAGTTCTCAGAAAAACTTTGTGTTCACAACCCTAGAGTGAACTGTGCAAGATCAGAAACACTGAGGTGAAGGTTCAAGAGTGAATTTTCCTCTTAACTAGACAGTTGATTGAATATTCACAGTCGAAGGCGAGATGGGAACAAAAATAACAAGGAACTGAGAGTGTGTTTATTGATAAATTTAATGGTAAAGTGGTCTGTACTAAATGAGGTGTTTTTCTCCCTCTCAACTGTTTTTGTGAAAGTGTTATGCTTTTTAACTGACATTTTTAATGAGCTTACACACACTCACACACTCACACACACTCCCACGCACACACACACACACAAATGAACCTGTCAGACACGCTTAAAACACAGTCATTTTTGACTATTTGTTACTGGGCTGTTTTTAGACATCAAACTACAGCAGTTGAGATGTGGGCTCTATTGATGTCATTGTTTTTTTTATGTCACAGTCATTACTGAGATATCCTTACCCTGCTGGCTCGTCTTTAAAGGAGTGGTTCAGCTAAATTTGCTTTTCCCCCCCTCCATACATGAAAAAGAAACCGACGTTCTTAGCAGAGGGTTTGAATACGGCCATATATATATATATGGACTAGCTGAAATAGCAGAGATCTTGTTTTCTCAAGTCAAATTTCCATGCTGTGAATTTCATGATAACACTTACAAAATTTCAATATTACATGATGTGACATCTGAAGTGAATTTCTTGCGCGCCTTCTTTTGTTTCCCAGCAGACATTTGGAGGAGAGGCTTTTGTTCAGCTACACAGATGAACAACAGGAAGGAGGACATGGAGATCGCCTCTCACTACCGTCAGCTCCTCAGAGAGCTCAATGAGCAGAGGCAGCACGGCATCCTCTGCGACGCCTGTGTCATCGTGGACGGAAAGATCTTCAAGGCCCATAAGAACGTCCTCCTGGGCTCCTCACGCTACTTCAAGACTCTTTACTGCCAGGTAAGGGACTGCTACACTTGGGAGAATGGGTCAAGGGAGTCTGTTAAGTGCTTGTTTTTCTCTCAGATCATAGTCGTTTTGGTACTATGTGTTTTACCGCTGATAAAGTGATGAAATTGTTCTATCCTGCAATAGATAAAATGAATAAGGAAACACTGGTATGAAAGCTGTTTTAGCTTGGTAGCTCGCAGTGGGTAGTAATGTTCCCTCACAGCAAGGAGGTCCTGGGTCTCAATCCCAGCTGGAGCCTTTGTGTTTGGAGTTTGCATGTTCACCCTGTGCTTGCGTAGATTTCTTCCAGCTACTCCGATTTCCCCCGCCATCAAAACATGTACATGTACATACAGTCTTCACTCAGTGCCTTGATCAAGGCACTGGCTTCGACCTGAAGTTGGTCCCCAGGCGCTGTGCATTGGCTTCCCACTGCTCCCTCAAGTTAAATGCAGAAAAACAATTTCACTATGTTTGTACAGTATGATATGTAATAAGAATAAAGATTCTTCTTCTTTCTCAGGTTAAAAAAGGGGCCGAGCCTCACCACCAGACTACTGTCACTCACCTGGACATCGTCACAGCGACAGGCTTCAAAGCCATCCTGGACTTCATGTACTCTGCACACCTTGCACTCACCAGTAAGAACGTGATCGAGGTCATGTCAGCCGCCAGCTACCTGCAGATGACAGACATTGTCCAGGCCTGCCACAGCTTCATCAAGGCAGCACTGGACATCAGCATCCGCTCTGAGATGGCTGACGAACTGGCTGACTTTGAGATGGGGGCTGTTGCTGCTGCAGGCATAGGTGGAGGTGGAGGAGGTGGAGGTGCAGTAGGTATAACAGGAACAGGAGGTGTTGCCGGAGCAGGTTTAGGAGGAGGAGGAGGTATAGTGGGCATGGCATCTGAAGCTCTGGCCTCCATCATGTCTGGTCGCAGCACCTCCCCTTGGCTGGCGCGCCGCACTAGTCCGGCCAACTCTTCTGGGGACTCGGCCATCGCCAGCTGCCATGAGGGAGGCAGCACGTATGGCAAGGAGGACCAAGAACCCCCCAAGAGCCATGAGAGCCAGGAGGAAGCCTGCCACGACTCCCAGCCCGCCTGGCCACACGACTACAGGCCTGTCACCGTCAAAGAAGAACAGGTGTCCCCCGCATCCTCCTCTCATCCACGGGACACTCCCAGGGGAGCAGCCCAGAGCCAGGGGGAACAAGGAGCTGGAGGGGCTGCTGGGGGAGGCGGAGAGGGACCCTGGCAACCCCTATCAGGGTCAGGGCGGAGAAAGAACAGGAAGAACAAGGACACGGTCAGACATATTACCCAGCAGGCTGAGAGGAACTGGGACAGAGAGCGGGACAGGGAGAGAGACAGGGACAGTAGGCCCGGATCTCCTCTGCCCTCCATGCTGGCCGTGGCTGGATGGAACTACAATGGACAGGAAATCCCAGGTAAGGCTTTCAAACCTGCATCTTAGAGTGTTTTTTAGAAAGTACTACTGCATATTTCTATCTGACAAAACTGTCAGTGCTGTAGATTTGGGTCATCTCACAGTAGTAGTGACAGCAAGGCTTGCATTGTTGGTTCCAAATACTGTTTTATAGTGGATATGATGGTTAGGTTATTAGTTTAGTGTCACAACAACAGCTGGAATTAACTTGAAATTGCTCTCAGTATTGGAAGGATGGACACAGGCCAAAAGAAAGCAGACCTGCACTTTTCTTGGAAAGAACTTTGCGGTGCTGATTTGATGAATCTTAGGCTTTAGACTGTCCCAGAGTTTGGTAATGTTGGCAGCTACTTAGTTAGTTATCCAGTCATGTAATTAGTAAATGACTGGTGAGATAATAAGATTAGGTTAGATAATTAGATGAGAGTGTTGTCTCGACACTTAACTACAGTAGAATCTAATTTATCTGTGCTTCTCTTTTATTTTCTAACTGATAGGGCAGCAGTGACGTGCAAGCATTATAGCTGCTTTGTTGATTTTTGTTGAACTCAAGTTCAACAGAGTCTTCATGGTGCTTTATAGTACATGATGCATGTAATACTTTGAATCCTGCATGGATATTTCAATGCATGTCAGCCATTCGCACAGTTTACTAGCATGAAACATTCTCTTTTCCTCCTCTGGGTTGAGATTAGCAAGCTTCAACACTAACGTGTTAGGCCTAAGATGATTATCTCAAATCTTGGAGGTGTGAGGTGAAGCCGGGGTAAATGCAGATGGATAATACAATCCTCTTCTTACTGCAGTTTATGTAACACACACTCCCACATAAACATGCAAATGCAAGCACAACCCAAACACACACAAGCACACACATGTTTATTTTGAGAAAGCCTCTCTTGATCCTCAGGCTTTCTCAATTGTTTCACGAATTCCTTTACACTAAAAACTAATACATGAAAAACACTTATCTGCGTGCGTGTGTATATGTGAGTGTGTGTTTGTGTGTCTCTGTGTGTGTGTGCACTGGTGGGCCCAAGGCGTCGATAGGTAGATCATTAAAAGTAAGAGAAGCTAATCCTGGGCGCATTAAGGGAGTTGGCTGTGAAATGGGCACACGCGTCGCGCAGCAAAAGAAAACAGGATAATTGAATTGACCTGGGTCACTGCACGGATTACCAGCACGTCCTCGCCATCCCAGGCTCCTCCCCCTCTCTCTGGGGTTTAGGGAAGGACCTTCTGGAGAGGGCAAGAGGAGGGAAAAGACAGAGAAATGGAGGCAGATGAGAGGGGTAATGAGAGAGAGAAGAAAAACAGAGGCAAAAAAGAAAGAAAGCATCCGTATGAGCTTATGAAGGTTTGTCTTCTTAGAGCTAAGTGTCCTAAGTCCCAGATTTTCTGACCTGCGGTCAGACCTTATTACGCCGCCTAAGTACATCTTGTCTTGAGCTTCAGAGTCACACACATGCATGCCTACCCACACACACCCACAAACTAAATGCCACTATTTAGCCCGCTGGCCAGTTTAATGGTTCTGTGCTGTGGGTAGAGGGTAGGGTTTTAGTCTGGCTATGGTGAGGCAGCCATTACTGAGAGAGTGTTTTCTCACCTAAAGGTTAGAGGAAGTCTAGTGTTGCTGTTGGTGTAGACTCTCCTGGTGTTAGCCAAAAGACAACCATTTATCCCAGCTTTCAACTGGGTTTCTGGGACTGGGCTCACAGTGGAAGAGAGTGGGGGAAGGAGGAAACGAGAGGCATCATGAGGTTGTCAAGGGTTTGGGTCTCCTTCAGAGGGCTGACCCTACCATTTAGCAGTAAAATATCATTTTACCAGTGGGCTTAGATGGTTTGTAAGAGTGGTGGTGTATGACAGGCAGGATGTGTTTCACTGTTGTGTGTTCATTTAGTTTGCAGGAGGTGGTTTCTGTGTGTTCAACGGAAGTTTGGGGGATTGCTGAACAGGTTTAATGATGATGTACGTGGGATGGTGTGATGTTTTGTTTACTGGAGTGCTGTTCTGTGATGTCCATAAGTTCACACAACGAAAAGGCTTGTTGGTTTTGACAAAGTCGGAGTCAAAAATACACAGACTCTCTCTGGGCTTATTGTCTACTTAAGTCTTAAATCTCCTTAAGTCTGGATTTTCTCACCTGCAGTAGAAGATCTGATTTAGATGTCTTGGCATGTAGAAAGTGATTTACGGTTCTATTTTAAAGTTTCTAATTACAACATTGAACAGCCCAGAAATGTAGGTACGGTTGACAGGTTTTTTTTGCATTTTGTTTGCGTCTGCGCCAACTATAGCCATTCATGTGAATGCAATAGCTCAAGAATGCTGAAAGAATTTCTTCAAATTTGGTCCACCTCGACTCAAGGATGAACTGATTAGATTTAGTTTTGAAAGGTTAAGGTCACTGTGACCTAACAAAACATGTTTAGGTCATTAATCAAGAATTCATGTAAAAAATAAGGACAGAATTTTATATAGAATATGTCTAATGATGACAGTGATGAAGTTTCAAAGGTCAAAGGTCAACTTTTGGAAGAGCAACTGGTGCATTCAGGCATACAACCGCATATACATTAATTCCAGTTCATCATAATCAATAATCAAGCATTATTCCACGGGAAACTAATGAAGATGTCTAAATACACACTTTATTGCAATATTAATGAAAGTAAGAAAACATCTCTTTATACAAATCTGCACCAGACGTTAACTGATGCTCCATCCAAGTTTCGTGGGTATCTATTCTGTCGTTTTTAAATAATCATGCTTTATATTTACATATATAAAACTGTACCATGATTGTTAAATTATCTCTCAGACAGGTTCACACTGCATTGTTTCAATGATGTATACCACGGTAGATCTATCTTTAAGTGATAAGTTGCATCAAAGTAATCCCACATTCATTTATTCATTGCTGTTAAACGATAAAAAACAAAAGACATGAAAAGTTCGACATATCAAGCAATGTTTGATTGCTAATTGACTAAAACAATTTATCCATCATAAAAATCATCAATTAATTTATTGTTGATCAAAATAATGGACTATTTTCACAGATACTCTAAGCCACAGACTTGATTCATGAAACTAACAATGGCTCTGTTCTGGTAAGCAGTGACTTCATACAGCAGGCTCATGTCAGAACCCTGAATGTGACACACCTGAATAACATGCAGCTGTTATTAATGTTACTAATTTACACCTATTTGTTTCCCGCTACAACAAGTGAGACATTTTTGATGAGAGAACAAATGTGTGTAACTGTGTGTGTGTGTGTGTCTCTTTGTCGATGTATGTATGGGTGTGTCTTCCTGTATTGCTATCGTTATGTGGACCTGTAATATTAACTGCTTCGTGAGGACTTTTCTGCTTTGTGAGGACATTATGGACGATTCTTAAAACTTGTTAATCAAATGTCAGTCAGGTTCCTCACAGAGGCGTGTGAGTGTGTTTGTGTGTATTTATATGTCGGGGCTGTTGTTTCATGGAGTCCAGTTGTTTGTTTCTATGAAGGAATATGGTCGGTATAAAGGAGAAAGGGCACCTTCAGTCTGAGATTAGCTTAATTGCTTCATTCTTTATTGATGAGAAGTGCCTCGACACACTCTCTCTCTCTCATTCATGTGTGATCGGTGCTCATGCTTTATTATTAGAGACACTTATATTACATACAGCACAGTGGCTGCTTTACCAAGGATTTTAGATGGATTATTCTGTAATATAAGGATAATATATGGCCGTGTAAAGGCTCAGTGTATTAGCGCAGAGCTGAGTCAAAGCGTTTTTTTTCTTCTTAAATGCCGCGTGCCTGTGTTGACATAAACAGCTGCAGGAATTAGGATTTGTTTTCTTTAGATCCCCTTCCCTTGCAAACATCTGCTGTGTTCACTTGATGTCATTATTAAGGCTGCTATGTGCTCAACTTCCTTTTCTCTCTCTTTCTAACGCTTGATCTCCCTCTTTCTTCTGCTCACCTTGTCTGCTGATACAAATATTTGAAAATCTTGAATTGGGAGAAAGGAAATCAGCACGGCTCGCATTGCAGTGATCTGATCACGTGCACAATACTATATTGGAGGTGACAATTTTTTGAGGAGGGGAGTTTTAAATAGTCTCTACTTCTCCTACTTGTGTCCTAAACCTTTAAATAATTACCTGAAATTATTTTTAGTTTGGCCCTCGCTGCTTCTTCCAGACCTGGATTAAAAAGCAGCTGCAAATCAAAGACAGAGCGTTATGAAAATCAAACATAAAGCTTTTCTAAATTAATTATTCAGTATGTTCGTCTTATGTATTATGCCTTACACCAGCCTCTCTTCTTGTAATCCGTGTAATGCTGAAATGAGCTGATTAATTAATGAGTTAAACAATAATATGAAAAATGTTGACTAATTGATTAATCATTTATCAAGCAAAATTATCAAACATTTACTGGTTCCAGCTTCTCAATTGTAAGGACGTTTTTTTTTTTTTTTGTTCCAGTTTTGTTTGACGGTGAATGGAATATTACCTACCTTGGGGCGGTTGGTTGTGCAATGCAAGCTTAAGAAACTTGAGATAATCATCTTATTAAAATGGATGGAATCTCTGTTAGTTTGTCTGTCCTTCGATTTTCTCGACAACCATTCATCCGATTGACTTCACACTTGGTGGGTGTTCTTCTGAGGACCCAAGAAAGTGCAGTGTCGAGTGTGAAGTCGTTTGGACGAGCTTTTGTTGAGAAAACTGCAAGCAAAAAACATCACCCTGCAGAGCTGCAGAGTCCCCGCAGTTCCAGGCGAAGCAGTTCCAAACCCACAGTTACAGACCTACGCATGCGTGAGTTTCAACTACAGTCGGTTACTACATTAACTCAGAGCAATTTAGAGAGATCGTTATGCTTAATCCTCTGTTTTATCTGCTTATTAGACATTTTGATAAACTTACAAAGAGGTAAGCTAAATGTTACATTTTTGATACATAAACTGATTTTTATATTATTTTTAGTGTGTATTGGGCATACGTTCAGTCCGCTAAATGTCAATTAACAAAGAAGCAGAAGTAACAATGACAATAATTATTACTGATGAGGCATAGCTCATGTTTTGGAAAAGATAAACTGCATAAAACTGGTGGTGTATTTGGTTTATCACTGTGTTAGTTAAAGAAAGGTGGGAAGAAGCTGGTGGCGTATGCGTCTTTATAAAACAGGAACTGCTCCATCTCCATCTACAACTTCAGGGGCTTTCCGGCTCCACAGGTCAGTGATTTTGAGAAATCTGCAACCAGCAATACTGGCCCTTTACGAACAGTAAATGTATGTACTGTGTAGTATGTACTTTACTTGAATATATCCATTTTCTACCACTTAATATTTCCACATTACTACATTTGGAGGCAAATATTGTATGTTTTAATACACTACATTTATTTGATGACTTATGTTACTAGTTACTTTGCAGAGTGCACTTGAGTAGCACATTTTTAAATTGATGTTTTTCATCGTAGATGTTTTAAGACTATAATATTTATATGACTTTTCACTTTTTACTTTTACCAAAGTAATATTTTGATATCTTTACATTTACTCCTGTATGAGTTTGGTGTACTTCTTACATCACTGCACATGACGAACGGTGTCTTAAAGCCCCTGTGGCAATGTGATTGATGAGGGTGGGCTATATAAGTTAGAATTCCACTTCCTTTCAGACTCATCATGGAGTCTTTGCTAAAGAGTAACATATAAGGAAATAATCACATGAAAGACTTGACGGGTATTTTATAAAATACAGATCTTTCAGTTTTTAGAAGAGTCATTTTGTCCTCGAAGGCCCAACCTTCTAACGTGTGACATTGTCAGTTTTTTTCTTTATATTCATTGTGTCACTATTGTCACTATTATTTCTTTTATTCAAGTCAGTATCATCTCTTCAAAAGATGTCGCGTCGGACGCGAAACTCATTCGCTCTGTGACACCTACTCATAGATTGTGAAGAAGCTATAGTAAAAACATGAGTGAACAATTGATTTATTTCCTACTTCCTTTATACTTGGGGCAAACACCAGCTTGATCTCTATCCCACATAATAACAGCACTGGAAATACTTTTTGTTTGGTTTTATTTTCGCTGGTATTAAAAAACACACACACACACAAATGGTGACCTTTAGTGGCAGCTTGGGGGATTTTGGCAATCCGGTACATGGCCGGTGTGATGTATACACATACGCACGCACACACACAACACATGCACACAGCTTAGAGCATCTGATTATGTAGACGTGAAGAGTTCAATCACACGTGGGCTGTTCTTTCCATTTCCCTCTAGCTGTTGCACATTGATTACATCGAGAATCTTTTTTGAAATCCAACATCTTTATCTGACTGTCTTCCTCTCCTCTCTGTGGCTTCAGAGTTCCCCTCCTCAACCACTAATACACACACACACACACACACACACATACACACACACACTCACACACACTGACATACATACACATGCCCACGGAGACACACACACATACACACAAACCAAACAAACAAAAAATAAAAGTGAAATCATTTTTCTGAAGAACCTTTTCCTGTTTATTCCTGCGAGCTTGGGAGCGCTGCAGTTAGCGCTGCATGTTTTGGCTTGTTTGAGTTCAGACCATCATCCTCTGGAGCTCCTGGACTCACCTGGGGCCCGCAGACAGGCGCTGGCACAAACTGCCCTCTAGTTTGCACTTCCGCACAAACTTTCTCTCTTTTTTTTCCCTCCCTCCCTGCGCTCGTCTCCCCAAGTCTCGGCAGTCTAAAGGTGAACACTTGAAATAATGAATCGGATCCCCCTTTCGCCCCCTTCCTCTCTGTATTCCAGTTAAGACTCTCCCCATAGTATTTGCACTTCATTAAACTTGAAATAGGTTTAATATTTAAAACACCTGAACAGATATCAACCCTCTCACCCCGCGCACACCTCTCCACTTTTTCCTCTCCCTCCTCCACGCTCTCGGTTTTTATAATCTACTCTCATATTTCCTCCCTAATTCACTCCTTCTTCATTAAAAACCAAAATAGATTTAATATTTCAGACGGTGCTGACTTAATTTTTAACCCCTTTCTTCGCAGCCCAGTGCTTGACACGCCACGGGTTAGATAACGACATCGTGTTGAGGCCTCTCCCCCTGTATTTCCTCCTGTCTTTCTGGTTCATCTTTCTCACTCTACCCTCACTCAGTGTATTACCGCTTCTGTCTCTCGCTGTCTTTGTACTCCAAGCCTCTCTCTGTGTCTCGCTTTGACTCCCCCCACACACTCACATTTTGCTCTCCCTCTTTGTCCTCTGACTGCACAGATGATTTCAGCCCTTTTCCTCCCACCCTATTGACTTTTGTGGCCTGCATGTTCACCCTCCACCTCCCCTCAGTTTCCCCTGCTCCCTCCATCCTCTCCTTCCCCTTTTTTTGTGCCCTGCCACCACACGTATTCACACTCATCTCCCCCCTCATCTCTCAGTAGAGGGTTGAGTATGCTTTTTAATTTTATTCTTCTTTTGGGATTTTTTTGACAGATGACTAAAATACTCTCCTTTCCCCCTTTTTTTCCTCTTTAGGTCTCATGTCGGCCTCCTGCTCGGTTTATACATTTATATTGAAAAAAAAGTTCCATTATCACTGTGGTAACCAATCATTTCTCACCACCCACCAGCCATCTTTGTCATATGACCTCACATCCTGCTGGACATTATGGGCAGTCCACCAGCTAAAAGCCCCTTCTCCTACTCCACCACGCCATCGCACCACACCACACACACATTCGCACAATTTTTCACACTCATGCTGTCTGTCTTTTTCTCTCGCAGCACTCTCTTTCCCTCTCTCTCTCTCTCTCTCTCTGTTCTCAATACTGACACCTGCTCTATTTATAATTCTCTGGCTTTAAGAGAGCCATTTTGGACAGGAAGCTGCCCCCTCCCCACTCCCAAACATGGCTTTTTTCCAAAACGTCAGCACCCCCTACTTCTCCACCTCCTGCCCCTGGAACAGGCCGAAGAAGAATTGCTAGGTGGAGAAGAGGAGGAGTGTTTGTGTGTATCTGTGTGTGTGTGTGTGTGTGTGTGTGTGTGGTGGGGGTTAAAGATTAGCCATCCCACCCTGAGTGCACCTGGGTTGGGCCCATGTGTGTGTTTTAGTCAGCCGCGGCCCACACACATACTGTACGCACTCACCCACTAACTTACACGCAAGTATATAAACACATGCATTCATCACAACTGCAAATGTTCTGTAAAATGTGCGCACGGCACCTACATTTCGCTTCAAAAACCAACTACACACACACACACACACACACATCTCTTGGCATTGATCGCTCAGGTCTAAGAATTAAACTACCCAGAATGCATCCTGAAACAGGATGTCCTGTTGGCACGGTGCAGAGTGGGTGGGTCAGGGGGTTTTTGTGGTTGAACATTCACAGCAGTACCCCCACAGTTAAATCCCCACCCTCACAAATCAACATACACACACGCTTTGAATCCGTCACTTACCCCACATGTCCGTGCACACATATGTTAATACATGAGGTTGTGGATCACACACATAATTACTTATTGTTAAGCTTGTTTCAGTCTTGACGGTACCTGAGGGGCTTTGGATCATTTCCCCCTCACTTCCCCGCTCACTTTCAAAACACACTTTTCCTTTCAAACCAAGGATGGAGTACTGTGTGATTTAGCTTATTTCCATCAATTGTTTGTGTCTTAAAAAAATCAACAGTTATCACAAGCCTCACTCACAAACACTGTAATTCAGCCATTAAACTATAATGTGCTAGTCCCTTAGAGGGTCTGAATGATAAGTGGGGAATTTATCAGCTGTCGTGATGGGAAAATAAGCAGTTTTTTTGTGTACCGAATGACTAGAATCTGCTCATTAAAGCAGACAAGTGAAAAAAGATAAGTTCACCGAAGTGCGTAGCCCCACTCAGTAAACTGAAACACAGCTCGGCTGAGTTCAGCTCAATAACTAGTCAACTGAGAACAGAGAATTTAGTTTGATGTAATAACGTTTGCAAACTCAAGGCTTAAGCCCTAGTTTGTGGTCGACCCTTTATTTTTTTCAGGGCTGATACAGATACCAATTATTAATAAACAAGGAGACCGAAAACCAAAATTTGGAACCCATATGCATTTGAAAAAATATATGTATTGTTAAAATTTTAAATAACAGTACCAACTAAAATGTACTGAAGTTGTAATAACTTTTGTTACTTATTACTTTGTCAGTTCAGATAATTCAGTGTTGTCTGACTATTACCTTTGACCCATAACAAGTCAGATATTGTTGTTAGGTGGGACAGTAAGAGAGACTACAGACAAAAAATGCTGCATCAGAGCCGAAGTAGAGCATTTTTTAATACATTTCTTTTATCGGCAACTAAAAAAAACAAACGGACAACAACAATCAGAAAAATGCAAAATATTGGTCCTGATAAACTGCTTGTCCTGCCCTATCATGAATAGAACATATAAACAAAATATTTGGTTGTGCTTCCAGACTTAATGAGAGGGAACAAGAGGGAGAGGGGTGGGCTTCAGGGACTTGCTACAATTTAGTGAATGTTACTTCCTGCTTGAGACATGAATAGAGGGGCGGGGAGTTTGATGGGCTTGGGCGATTCAGTGTCTGTCTCACTCGGGGCACTCGCTCAATGTGTTGTACCTTCAGTGAACGTGCTGAACTTAAGCGTACACTGACAGTGAAAGGACCTGCCACAGTTGTCAGCTCAGCCACCTGTTTTTTCATAATGCAAGGCAGATGTCCCCGTGCATTGTAAAGTCATGTGTGCGGCACTGTGCCTTTTCCTGTGTGCAGACTGGTTAAATGTGATCCTACGCGTACAATGTCGCTCTGGATAATGTCATATATATGGATTGCAGTGCAGGATCAGCATGTGTGTTTGCTGTCTTGAACACAGCCCATTCAATGACAAACAACAAATGGCACGAATCAATGAGTGAGCGCATCCCGTCTCACATTCACTCGTAACCAACTGCGAGTGCAACTGAACTGACTAATGAACAGATCCTTTCAGGAAGTGAATGAGTTCAGTTCAGCTCGCCCCAAATAATTTGTTTCCTTTAAACAAAACATTCACAAACATTCACAACAATAATCAGCAGGGATTTTGTGTTTTGCTCCTGTATTCTGTTGCTTGGAAGCTTCTTCCCCGCGAGCGATTTTAAGCCTGACGCTG
This sequence comes from Sparus aurata, assembly GCF_900880675.1. Taxonomy (NCBI): domain Eukaryota; kingdom Metazoa; phylum Chordata; class Actinopteri; order Spariformes; family Sparidae; genus Sparus; species Sparus aurata. Next base: position 13,922,413 of record NC_044193.1, read on the forward strand.
TCGCCCCTCCCATCTGAATCACCCCCCTCTGCTCTAATGTCAACAAATATTGATGGTGCATCATTAACAAAGTTGATATGAATGGACTTTGTCACCCCTCTCATTATTCTTTGTCTTGATTTCTGGAATGACCACGCTCCAGCGTTTGTAACTATGGTTCCCAGAATGCTGTGGGAGCTGAAAGCAGTAAGTTTGTTGCCATGGCGTCAGTTAGATACCTGTGTGCCACATATTTAGACCCATTTATTTGCCTATATTTGTTTGCGTGTGACTCACTTCAGGATTACTCTATTCAAGCATCCAAACAATTGTCATTGGGTGAAGTATTTGCTAGCTGACACAAGTATTCAAATAACTTGCTTTTATGTAGTGACAAGCTGCGAGGACCTCTGATATTAAATGCCAAAGCAAATATATTACATTTGATCTCATAAAACATACCTGTTGGTGTGTGTTCCCCTTTTTGTTTTGAGCCAGGTCATAACACAAGCCAAAATGGTTGTGAACCTCTGATCTCAAGTTGTCACAGGAGGAGCTTGTTTACTGTAAACTGCGGCGATCGGTGTCCTCTTGCAGCAGGAAATACAACTTTCTTGTGCCTTGTAGCCTCGGGGTGTTTTCACACCTGTAGTTTGGTACATTTTGGTCCAGGCCGAGGGGAAGAAAAAAAATCGTGCATTGTTGCATTTTTATTCTGGTTCGGTTTTCTGTTCACACTACATTTATATAAACAAAGCAAGGGGAGAAATATGAAGTTATACAGACTGACAAGGACCAAGTGAGGGAGCAAACTCCAGAGCAGTTTGTGCGCCACTTTAAATGCTTCTGAGGGGTGTGTGAGCTCAGTTCTCAAGAGCTCCCGAAGAAATAACTGATTATTAGCATTATTAGTATTACGAGACTGCTAATCTCATGGTATGAATAATGAATGATGAGTAAGAGGTGGAGACGGGACGAAAAGGAGGCATGTCGTTCAGTAGTGTGTGCTGAGGGATTACTGTCACACATGTTTTGATGGATTTAATGAATGTACAGCCTACTACAATTAGGATACAAGCAGCTTTTGGTTTATTACTCAGGGAAATACCTACGCTTACATGCAGAATGAACATGTTACCTTAAAATACAGGGCTTAAGAATGCTTCCTGAATAATTCACGATCAGCAGATGGATTTATTAGTAATTTGGCTTATTGAAATCATTCTAAAATCCCATATCTGTTATCGAAAATCTGCCTGCTTTCGCACCTCAAACAAACTGCACCAGAGCTCGCTTGGAAGCGGACCAGGTACAACCTTTTAAAGCGATCTCACTCCAGTTCCTTGGCCCACTTTGAGATTCGATTGACGGCTCACCGAAGGCACACTTACCAGAAAAAAAACACACCATACATACATTTTAACCGAACCAAGAGGTGAAAGCCCCCTAAAACTGAGCATTGTTTTTAAACCCACCTGCGTATTTAAAAAAAATTGAGGTACTTTTCATGGAATATCCTTTAGAAATAAAAACCACTGAGCGTTACACATGAGCGAGGCCACCTCCTCCTCCTCTTCCTCTTCCTCTTCGGTTGGAGATCCATGACGAGGCTCCTCTTTTGGAGATACGAGATGGAGATATGATGTGATGCGAGCTGGGATGCCTCTCTCCTCTCTTCTCCAGTGATCTGATAGCCAGTAATGGGCCCTGTAGCCGTGAGCCTGGCAGCACCACTCACTGTGGCTTATGTGTCACACTGTACCCAGCATTCACTAAGAGTTAGTCGAGCGCAAGCAGCCGGGATATTGAGCTTAGTAAAGTGTGTGTGTGTGTGTGTGAGAAAGAGAGAGAAAGAGAGCGAGACAGATAGATACAGTGTCAGACTGATTGACAGGAAGAAGTAGAAACTGTAACTTTCCTGCAGAGTTTTTAGAAAAAAAGTGCTTTACAGTAAAAACCTGTGGCTGGACTGTGGCCCGTGTTTCTCTCTCATTTTCAGTCAACCTGAAGTTCCTCTTTCCCCGGTGTGTTTATTTTAGAAAGGTGGCTTTGTTCTATTTACTGTACCCACTCCCTCGGCAGCCTCTACCCCCGTCAGACCAGTTAGAAAAAGGGGAGCGACGAGGAAGAGGAGGAGGAGGTGGAGGTTGGGGTGGGGGGAGAGAGAGAGGGAGGGGAGGAGGGGCGCATGATGTTTGGACAAACGGACAACCCGAACAGGATATAGAGGTCTGCAGCCTGTGGGTGTGTCGGTTTGGCCGAGGCGCAGCTCGCACACACACACACATACACACAATCGTGGGAGTGTTCCCGCTGGAGGGCAAAGTCTCCCTTCCTCTTACACATTCATTCTCTCCCTTTTCCCTCCTTCCCTTCATTCCCCCTTTCCGCCGTCACACCCCTCCACACCTCCTTCCTTTAGACCTCTCTGTCTCCTTCATCCCTCATTCCTTCTCTTGTGACAAGAAAAAAAACGCCCCTCCTCCCTTTTGAAAAGAGGAAAAAAAGAAAGTGTTAAAGATACAGAAGAGTTGGCCAACAGCAATGAGAAACCAGGAGGGAGAGGCCAAAATCACCACAGGGGACAATTATGGCTTGGGCTGTGTACATACAAGTGTGTGTGTGTGTGTGTGTGTTTGTGTGTGTGTGCGTGCTTCTTTTCGGGTTTGATAGTTGGCGAGGCGTTGAGACAGTCCTGGAAGCCACTATCTGTCCTTCACAACTATTTGTCCACTCCTTCTCTCCTCTATCCCTCCTTCCCTCCGTCTGTTTAGACCTTTCTCGCCATCCCGTCAATTCACGCTGTCACTTCTATTTTAACTCATCAGCCGTGTGTGTGCGTGTTTATGTGTTTGCTTGTGTGCGCCTGTGTGTGTGTGTGTGTGTGTGTTTGGTTTCAGATTGAGTCTATGGGCTTCAAATAAAGGCTGTGGGTCACACTTCCTTCTCATGATGTGTGAGCTCCTGTTTGTTTGTTTAAAACTGGAACTTCCAGGTTGTGTTCAGGTGTAATCAGAAACGAGTCAGCGACGCAGCGAAAAAGTTCCCTGTGGAAGTTTTCAGATTCTTTTATCAGCACCGACCTGTAGACACATTTAGCGTCTAGTGGGTGAACACAGCAGAGAGCTTAGCAACTCAAGACCAGGATGGTTCAAAAGTAAGCGGAGTCCAAAAATAGAGCTACGAGAGAGTGAATATTAGACTTAAATTCGGCAGGAAACCCGAAACAAGTTGTTTCTTGTCTAAATATACGTATGCAACTATTTGCCATATCAACTTTAAATAACTTTGGTGTTTTTTTTCCTTTAAATACCATCCATAAAGCACTGAAAGAGACAAATAGATAGGCAAGGAACGAGACGCGAGAAACAGTTATGATGACATGTAAACAAATACGCGCCAACACCATGGGAGCTGTAGTGTTTTTTTAATGCAAATCATAGTCAGATCAAAATCAGCTGTATTTGCCAAGTATGTTCACGCACACAAGGAATTTATGTCACGGAAATAGACATATAGTGAGGAACATGGACAACAAGAGCCCAACTCAACTTTATTTATATATAGCACTTTACACATAACAAAGTTGATCCAAAGAGCTTTACAGCCCCACAGAAGAAAACTAAACTAAAACATAAAAAGGAGACAAACACGAGAGAGGAAAAAGAAATTAGCGTGAAGATGCAATAATCAATAATCAGTAATCATTACTGTTATTATAACGGCACTAATGATAACAACAGTTGCTGATAATATATTGCCGCCATATCATAACAGCACCATTAACAGTGACAACAGCAGTAATAACAATAGTAGTGAGGGCACACAGCCAAATGGAGCGGCCCTGAAGAGACAACAGAGGAATCACCTGGGCTGATAAGAACTTAAGACAAGGTTTAAACAATGATAAAGACCAAAGAAATATGAGTGGTCAGAAGTGTTCTGCACAACAGCAGGTAGAAGAAGGTCAGTGCAGATTAAAATCACCAATGGCCAACAGTATAAGAGTATACACAATAAAAGTCTGTATATGTATATAGTGGTGCAGTGAAGCAATAGAAGTAGTTCGAAGACATAAATACTGAATGAATACGTGTGCGTGGGGTGAATGGATTACACACATTATATGCTATATATACATTATACTTACGTTTAAAGAGTGTACATTATATAGATCGTCATCACGCATAACAACAATAGAAATACATCTTTTTAAATCACATTTTCAGCTTTCTGTACAGTAAAACTCACAAACATGCCTCCAGTCGTACTCGCTGTCCTGTGTTGAGAAAAACTTTTATACCTAGTCTAGTGGTGACTTTCATTTTTTCCCTCTATTCTAGCTGCATTATTTTAGAGTAAAACAAATTTCATCACATGGACTATGTTATGTGAGCCGGATATATGACAGGTGATGAGTGTATGATGATATGAACATATTCAAATGGAGCATTTAAGATGGTAAAAACATGTTATAGAAGTGCGTGGATGTTTTTGTGTTCCTGGGTTTCTGACACTGTATAAAATCACAATGTGTTTAGATTCGTATCACAGCAGCTACACTCGTAGAGCTCAGGAACATGATTCACGCCTCTAGCCAGCTAGCCAGGAAGTAATGTCAGGTCTTTGTCTCCTGTATCCTCTGCTCGCCGTCTTTAAACATAATGCTAGTTTTACAAAAAGAGGCCAAACCTCAGCCCCCCCCCACCCCTCTTCTCTCCCTCAACCCCTTTGCCCCAGATCACCTGCCAACCCACATTGCTCATTGTTTCCACCTTCGTCAACCTCCCTCACACACCACCAGCAGCAGCATGCAAAGAATAACTCCACCTGATCCGTTTGATATCCTCCCCACTACCTCTATCTCAGCTCCTCTGCCCCCATCCCTCTTCCTCGTAATTCGGTATCTTTGAATCTAGCTTGCTTCAGGTGGGATCTCCCACAACAGAGCGAGCCTTAGTTTTTGGTATTAACAGTAACTCCCCAGTTGAGGATAGATCTGACCTGGGGGGGGGGGGGGGGGGGGGGACACTTTAAGGGGCCCTTGTGCGAATTCAGAGTGAACGAGAGACGGTGCGTTTGAAGGTTGGGAAAAGTAAGAGAGGGTGACAGAGTTTCTGCTGTGTGTGTGTGAGTGTGGGAAAGCATGTGAGATAGATAGAGAGGTAGAGAAAGACAGTGTGTGTGTGTGTGTGTGTTTGCGTGTACATGGTGTAATTGTCTGTGACCCTGGCATTTTTTTTTCTTTTTTTTTTTGTGGTTAGACTGTTTGGCCTTCCCATAGTTCCTCTGGCCTCAGAGACATCTAGCTTCAAGGTTTAAGTGTGTGTCTCTGTGTGCAGAGATGTGGAGCAGTGTGTGTCTGTGTGTGTGTGTGTTGTAGAGGAGAGGAGACAGGGAGCATTGGGGGTAAGAGGTGGATTTGATAGCGCAGGACACCGTCTCTCCACCCTCTCCCCCCTCCATACCCCTGTGTTCAGGCCTTGATAAGTGGAGCCGGAGTCTGTGGGGGTTAGGGATTCCTGTCTGGCACAAACACACACATACACATAGACATGCACGCACGCACACACTGGGATCCGCCCGCTCTTACATTCCTGTGTCCGACTAAGGAAGCAGCCTAGCCGTCTTCCCCTCCACTCCCAAATTATCCCCTTCTCCTAAAGTCACTGCATACTTATCACACGCCTCTCTACCTCTGTCCTCCATTCTGACTCATGCATACCTCCTCTATCTATCGTGTTCCCAGTCCTCGCTGTGCTACCACCGCGCTCCGTGCAAACAGCGCATCTAATCATCCGGCGGTGGTGATTCGTAAAAATGTTCTATTAGTGAAGAAGATCTGACATAATGTCACCTTGTTGCCAGTTTAAACACACGTCCGTGTATAATTTTCATGAAAGGCAGACGTAGAAGGACACCAGAAACTGCGCTCGGAGGCGTCGGAATTCGTTGCACAGACAGATATTTAAGAAAGAATTAAATTCCAAAAACATAATTTCAGATATTTCTGCTGCGTGTCCGTCCTTCTGTCCCTGTGGGGTTTTTTTTTGTTTGATCTTACGCTGCTCACCCTTTTTAAAAATGTTTTGCTCATTGCCCAAACTCCTACATGTTCAACTTTTCCTCTTTACCCCATCTCTCCCTTTCACCCTCTTAACCTTCTCTACCTCCCCTTTCGCTATCCCTCCCTACCTCCCTCCCCCATCCTACTCCTCCCTCCCTTCCAGGGGTGTGTAACAGGGGTTAGGAAGGGGTCATGTGGTCTCACGCTGCCCTTCTCTCTAATGGCTTCTTAATGAGAGAGTCAGAGAGGGAGAGAGAGGAGCAGTTTTGAGAAGCGGGGTGAGATATCAGCAGCTCTGCTCAGGGCGCTGACTCTCTCTCTCTCTCTGTCTCTCTCTGTCTCTCTCTGTGTGCGTGCACGTGTGTGTGTCCATGCGCTGTATGTGTGTGCGCACGCCTGCACTTTTCGAGCGACCCCTCTGTCCATTTCGAGCCCTTTCTGAGCTCTATGTTCCTCTCCAGGGGAAAGAGGAAATGACACGTTTGTAGCTTTGAATAAGCACCGGGGCTCATCACACGCACTGTCCACTGGGCCTGGCTGGCTCGGGGGTGGGTGGGAGATGTTGTGGAGGTGAGGGAGGAGGGGTGGGGCTGCGGCCCGCTCTTTAATTTGCACAGCTTCAGCTGATTTGATCATAAGCAATTAATCTCAATGGCTCAGCCAGGCTGCAGTGGGGGAAGAGAAGATGAACACAGTGCCACTGTATGCACGCCTCCCTCGCTGTGGTTTTCCCCTCTTGTCCGCACAGCTTGATTTCTGCTCGTACCTCTTGTACTTTGTATCATAGTCATAGAGGAAGCATGCTGTGGCATTTGTTTTCTCTTGTCACTCATGGTTTCCCCCTGCACAACAGTGTGGTTCATTGAGCAAATGATGGGTTTGCAGACAAATATCTCCAAAAAGTGTGTTTTAAAAAGGATAAGTTCACCCCAAAATGAAAATTCTATCAATATCTGGTCTCTGTTGTAACATTCTCCTTAACAACTGAAGTAGATGGGGACATGTTTTTAAAATGTAGAAAAACAATTAAGAAAAAAACATAAAATGGATCCATCCAGTGTAATCCTCAGTCTTTGGAAGCCCTGAGAAACCAAACTGATTTGAGAATAAGTCATTTATTCCCAGTCTGGGATCATTAAAGTAATTCTATCTATCTAAACTATTTAGAACCTTTTGAAAGCTGAAATCTTGACTGTAGCTGCTAAACTAAAAGTGTTAAGCGCACACTGTCGAAGGGTGCAGCAGCTTGGCCATGCATCGAGGGTGTAAATATTCTTGCACCCTGTAGTCTTTTCAAAATCTACTTGGTATCTCAGAACTCGATTCTTGCCGAATGAGCTGTACGGATCTATTCCAAGTTGCTTTCTTACATTTTAAAACAAGTCCCCATCTACTTCAGTTGTTAAGGAGGATGCTGCAATGCTGTATTTTTCTGTGAAGCTTCAGAAATGTTTTGGGGAATATAAAACTTCCCCCTACTTTTCTATCAGCATGTGAGAGAGTAGATAATGACTGAAGTTTCATTTTTGGTTGCACTTGTCCTTTAATGAGGTTTTTAATGAATCACTTGTAGGGATTTGTAATGTTTTGAAAGAACCAAACTCATAAAAACAAAGTTGGATGTACATGATCAGTGCGCATAATCAGTTCCGTGATGGCTGCAGTGCCAGAACTCTGATTTATGGACTGATCTGCGTCGAGCTGCGTCTGTTTCCGTGGCATCCTCGCAGGCTGTCGAGAGGCTCGTGGAGTTGAGTGAGGTTCAACGTCCAGATCTGTCCTGTCTTGATCTTGACATTCATCCAACTTCTATCAGCTCAATCGTGACACAGATCACCACTGATCTACTAACACTAAGCTTGCAGCTTGCACAGGTTTGGCTCCCTCATCCACGTCTCATCTGTCTCACTTCCTTCCCCCGTTTAACCCTACGCCCCGTTACCTCATTTCGACCTGCGGCATCTGTAAGCGACAAACCCTGCAACTTGTTCCTTCGCGCTCCCTTTCAGCCCAGACGGTCTGCCAGTTTTCCATCTCCCTCTATCTCCCTCGCCCTTGCTTTTCCTCTCCATGGCACCATCCTCCTCCCATGCTGAGGCCAGAGCTCTCTCCATTGTTGGAGGCAGGTTGCCAAGGATACAAGCACAGAGAGGCACAGTCTTAATGTTATAAGATGGGAGAGATGAGTGGGGAGCGGGGAGAGGGGCAATAGCTCTCCTACTCTCTGGTCACTGGGCGGCCTGACAACACACTAATGCTCTACAGAAAACACGAAACACCCAATGCTCCCTGCCCTGTGGAGGGAGCAGAGTGACATCGACTGTTTGTGGAGGGACCTCTTGTACTGTTCATCTGCTCCCTGCTTGCCTGGTGTGACTCGGGGTGTGTTTGCGGTGTACGTCTTCACGTGTTGTCCTTTTGTACATTTGTCAGGCGGTAACTTGATGGAAGGGGGGGGCTCTTGAGTGGTTGGTCCGCACAGCATTTATTCATCTTAACAAGACTGAAAAAAGTCAAACGTGAAAGGGAAGTAAAAGGGGAGAATCTGCTGGTGCGTTGGGTCCAACTGATACACTCCATGTTAATTTTTGGCATTTTGACGCCACAGTGGCACCACAGTGTGGTGGCATTCAGGAAACAAGAGGAGAGAGAGGGGGGATGTATCATTCAACAAGTGGAACCAAACTGGGGCTACTGAGGTTATGTGAAATGCGTCTTGTCCATTCAACAATCATGTCACCCCAGACTGGAAATGTTTCCTGTATTGGATCTGTTTCACATGCAGTTGACAACTTGAAGGTGCACCTTGCATGACAGTCGAAGGCTTGAAGGAGATGTATTATGCTCATTTTCAGTTTCCTAATTTTTATTTCGACCAAAATGCCCTAAATAAAAAAAAGAACAGGTTTACATGCATTAGTGCTCAAAAAACACATCTGTTTTCTCCTGCTGTCCAGAGCTGCAACACTTTATTCCCCCTCTGTCTGAAAGGCTCTGTTTTAGCTCTGGTCTCTTAAAAGGCCCTGCTTCCTGAATACCCAGTCGCCTCTGATTGGTCAGCTCACACATGCCCGAGCCACACTGCTAACTACAGAGCAGCTGTGCTAAATCAGTTCTTAAGTGCCAAACTAGCCGCCAGGCATAAATTATGCAAATGTGTGACTCTGTGATGTAATGTGATGCCACAAAGAATTAAAAGCGAGACAACTGACGACGCATTTCAGGACCAGTGTTTTCTGTGGGAGAGAAGAGTTTACGTTTGTGCAGACTTTGACCTTTTTTCATTTTCAATATGTTGAAACTCTTCATATCTTTGCGATCAGTTTTCAATACATGATGTGACAACATTGTGTTTGTGGTCTGGTTAGGTTTAGGCACTAAATCCACTTGGTTCTGGTTTGGAACAGATCATGTTTTGGCCTTGGCTGACCTTGTTGTGTCACCACAAACAGGCGCAGCGTTAAAAATATCCAGTGGTTTCACGCCTACAAATGATGACGTCAACAGTTTGAGCGCCATCTCACCTCACAGTCACACCAGCATCATACCATCCACCTCTTGACATGATAAGAGCTCATATGCATGTAATCTGAACATGACATAGACATGTTGATATGACATGTATGTCATGTGAAAATGAATTCGAAGCTATCCGGAGTTTGCAGAAACATAAAATGCCAACTGGGCTGAGACACCCTCTTCGTTTATCTTTACTGAACAAATTCAATTTTCATGTGTCGTAGTGTTTAGCTTTCTGTTCTCATTAATAATTTAGTAGTCCGCTCCAGAATGTCCAGCTGGAAACAAGTTGATTTTGCCAACTTTGACTGGTTGTTAAACTCGTCCTTAATTCATTTCCAGGGAGCAGTAAAGAAGTAATTATGGCTTGTTAGTTGCCTGGAGCTTGTGAGCTGGTCAGTGTGAGTCGGAGAGAGTGTTTTAACCCACACACCAAATAACCCACAGGCTCTGTCCAGCATCCCCACCCAGACTCTTTGTCGTTTTCCCTCCTCCACTTTCCATTATCCCTCCTCTCAACCTCTCTCTTTCTCTCCCACCTCACCCTTCAAACACGACCCTGGACAAGGCTGGACAAGGCTTTTGGGCACGTGCCCGCTCACCAGTTCCTCCCCTGTGCATAAAGCCAAGACATAACCTCTCTCTCTCCCTCCCAATCGCTCCATCTCTCTCTCTCTTTGCTTTTAGCACAAAGCCCTGCGTGTCTGCCTTCCTTCCCCACCCAGCATTCTTTCCCCATGCAGACCTCTCCCCCGCTCTCTTTTCTCTCTCGCTGTTGACTTCCCTCCTACCCGCCAACTCGCTCAGCCTCACCCTACCTTTCATTAGCCCACTCTTTATCTCACACTCGGCTCGCTCCCCCCCCATCCCCCGACCCCACCACCCCCCTTTCCACTCTCCTATCTCGCCAGCTTTTACACTCCGCGTACTCGCTCTCTTTTTCTCCCCCCTCAGTTGCTCCGGCTTTTGTTTCTGATACATCTTCATTTATTCCTCTCTCCCTCTCTTTCCCTGCTGACCCTATTATTTTTATATTCTCTCTCCTCTCTCTGCCATCACTCCCCCTCTCCCTCTATCTCTCTCTCTCTGCCTCCCTCCCACTCCTCTCAGTCCCTCTAAGCTGCATTAACTCCCCAGATTACCTTGAGCCCTGCAATCCTCCATCCCCCACGCACACACCGCTCCCTCTTTCCCTCCCTTCCTTCACTCATTCATTTGCTCACTCGGACTACGTCCGCAACGAAGGTGGCTAATTTCGAAAAAGGGCGACTCGTGACCATGCTAGCATTTTCATGGTATTTTCACGGGGATCTCCGTCCAGGCAGAAAAGTGACAATCGGAAACTTGACAAATCTGTTGCCCGACGTCCTTTATTTTGCTGTGCATTGCTGCCAACATCTGGTAAACAGCGGCACGGACACAGCCAGGTTAAGTCCATCACCTCCGGCTCCGCTCCGCTTGATCACCTGACATGTTCCAGTACAGCAGGGCTCATGATTAATTCTATTCTTTGTCATATTTTTTCTGCTTTTGTTGTCGGAATGAGCATAAGATAACAATTGGATGGCCAGTCACGAAAGCAAAGCAGATGTGCTGAGATGTTGTGTTGTTTGATAGCGTGATATCGACATTTAAAATGAGAAGGATTTAACAGCAAGTTGAATGGAAGTCCGCTTCCATTTAACCTTCTCTGTCACAGTAAAAAAAAACAAAAAACTGTTCTGCAAAAAGAGGAAAGTATTGCAGACAGTTATGAGGCTGGATGCAACGGTACAAACTCGTCTTTTGACAAAACGATGGCGCACTTGTTTTCCAATTAGCAACCAGTCAAATTCACTTGCAGGCTTTCTAATTCACCTTTTTCTACCACTTATGTGACTCTTTAATAAACATACCACAATGATTAAACTGGTTATAAAACAGTCTGCATTTAATATGCTTCTATGAATATGACATCCATAAGCAAATAAGACCGTCAGCGAGAAGATCAGTTATTTTCATATAGTTGTTCTGTCGCTGGGGCGCATTTGGAAAATTACTATTTTTTGATGAGGAAGAGTTGAGGTGTCCCACAGCTTGACGAAAGAAGGCGCTCTGTAGTCAGGTGGTACAGCAATGGGTACAGCTGTAATGCCTGTATCTTGCTGTTCGCTTATTATTTCGAAGACATCACCGGGGAATGTTGATAACTTCAGCTCTAGCTCAACAAAATTACAGTTATCAAGCAACACACTCAGTCGGATTACATGTAACCTCGGTGTATGACTGGTAGAGCTTCACTTTGTTTCACAACAGTCATATTAAAGTTATTTTTTATGTTTTGTTATGATGACCTGTTTATTGTCTTTTAAAAAAAAAAAAAAAAAAGAAACAGTACAATACCAATACAGGAAGTAAGCATGAAGTGAGTACAATAATTTGTAAAATCGCAAATTCAAAATACATTATGCAATAAATGATTAAGGTAATAAGCAACAAAATGAAAGGAGACATTCGCATCCTGCACAAAGTTGTGTTTCAAAAGGAAAACAAGCTGTGAGTTCTATTCATCACCTTTCCGTGCAAAGGCAGTGAATGTCCAACGTCCAAATCAAAACCACATTTGTCCAAAAATCTAAACCACATTTGCCGCAATGATCAACGAAAAAATGTAAGTTCTGTTTTGCTGCTTTAAAAAGAAAAAGGGCACAATCCAGAGAAGGATATGCCAGGAGGAGAGTGAACGATCAACTGTAGCAGATGGAGAGAGAACTCAAGAAGAGATATAGTGACTGAATAAAGCGCTAGCGGTTAGCTCGTCCGCTACCCTTCAAACTGGGGGGCCACTTTTATAGTGTGACCAGGACCCTGAAAGCCTCCAGTACATCCACCAGGCAGCAGATGAGTGTCAGATCAGACTTTGGTTGACACTGCAGAATTCTCAAATTTTGCAAAGTGTAAAAAAACAACAACAAACAAACAAGAAAATAACAACATGGCGGCAGGTTAAGATATTGTTAATGAGACGGTGCGGCAGCAAGTCTTCAGAGCCTCATGTGTGCAGCCCCTCATGCACATTTGTGTAATAGTATATCTCGGAGGTGCAGGGTCCGTTTTTTTTTCGAGCACCCTCACATTGTTCCGATGCTGCTTTTTCGAAATAAAGCTTCGTTTTAGGTGTCAGAAGCAGCAGCGCGGTTGTTGTCAGCAGGCCAAAAACATAGAGGAAAAAACGCGCATTTTCAAATTTAGCAGGCTTATAACTGTAGACGCACTCTTACACACTCACTCACCCCCACCGTCAATAGTCACTCATCCCTCCCCTCCTTCCCACAGCCTCTGTAACCTCCCCCTCACCTCTCCTCGCTCCCCCCTTCACTCACCCACCCACCCACACTCCATCACCCCACCGTCCACCTCTCACCCCACCACTCTTGCAATCGCTGTGCTCCTCTTCTCTTCTCTCCCTCTCCTCCCCTCCACCCACACTCTCTCTTTTTCTCCGAGCCCCCAGCAGTACCACCATCACCACCAGCACCATCATCTCTCTCTCTCTCTCTCTCTCTCCTCCCTGTCTTTTACCACTCTCTTCCCCTCCATCCCTCCCTCCTCTAAAGCCTTCAGGCTCTGCTTGATTTATGCTTGCCCTCCCTATCCACACACACCCCACCACCACCACCACCACCACCACCCACCCTTCCCTATCTCTCCTAGAGGTTGTGGCCCGGCTAGTCCCTAAAAACAACAGAGAGAGAGAGCGAGCAAGCGAGAGAGAGGAAGACAGAGAGAAAAGAGAGAGGGAGAGAGAATAACAACCTCTTTTACTTTCCATCCTCCCTCCTTTTTAACCCAGCATTTTTTTCATTCCCCTCTCCCACACTGCTTTTTAAATTGCCTCTGAATTCTTGAGCTGTTTTAGTGCCTCACTCCCCCTTCTCGGCTGAAATTACTTTTTTACCCTCTCAAACTCTGGCATGCTGAGGAAGCAAGTTCCACCTTCCCTCCCCTCTTTGTCCACTCCAGGACAAACACACACACACTAATCACATGTACGGTGCGCGGCGCTGTTTGTGGAAATAAAGGTGAAGGAGCGCAGGGTTTTTTTTTTTGTCCGCTCTTGTTTGGAAACATGTCGCCGCAACGTCACGCAAAAGACGGGAGTCATGTGGCGACGCGGCTCTTGTAATGCCTTGTCCTCTCCAACCCGGGGCTGGACGAGCCATTAACCAAGGCCGACTTGTGGCATGACTTCTTTCTGTGTCTTTCTCTGTCACACATATACACACACACACACACACACATGCACACACACACACACACACACACACACACAAAGATACACAGTGAGAGAGTCTTTCTCCTTTGTTTGCACACCCATACTCAAACATGCACACAAGCCCTACTTTCTTCTCTGACAGCTCTCTTGTGGTCGACAAGCCTCAGTAACTCGTTGCTTAACCACCCTGGACTTTTTTCTCTCCATTGTGTTTGGCTACTGTCTCTGTTGATTTGAAGGTGTGGCGTGTGTGTGTGTGTGCACGTACGTACGTACGTATGTATGTGTGTTTGTGCAACTGGAGGTGTTAGGGGAGTGTGTCCGTCAGCGGCCAGGTCATTTGCGCGTACACAACTAGAGTGATTTATGTTTATCCATCCATTTATTTATCCCAAAAAAATTTTTTTTGTCTGTTTGTAGAAATGGAAACTCCCTCACAGAACAGCGTTTGACTTCATTCAGAGGCGAAACACACACACATGCACGCACGCACGGACACACTCCTTGAGCACAATCAGAACAGAAGATCAGGGGTCAAACCGGGTCAGCTGACCCCTCCCTCCTTTTTCAGGCCCTTCTCTCTCCTCCTTCTTTGCTGCGTCAAAGTGCGCTCTCTAATAACACAACTCCCTTTTGAAACACGCACACACACACACGCGCGCACACACACACACACACACTTCACTCAGATATACAGTGCAGCCTCCAACCACAGCACATAAAACTGTATCTTCTATCCATTAGCTGTAACTCTCTCAATGGATGATAAATGCAGTATCCCTCACGACACATTTGAAGTATAGTTCAACACACACATCTTTTATTCCGCGGCAAGTCTTATTCTGCCTTTGCCTTTTTCCCACTCAAGCCCCCACATAGCTCGCAGCATCGCTCACGCGCGTGCACGCACACACACGAAAGGCAAACACACACACGAACAAAGAGAACCACCATTTCCACATATTTGTCTCTCCTTTTTAAAAGGGGGTTTTATTTAGCATAAATGTTGAAGCCAAGGGTGCCGGGCTACCATGGCAACCAAATTAAACGGAGTATCTCTTCAGAAAGCAGAAATCTAAATTATTCGGACTCTTTTATGAAGGGGAAAATGAAAATTCCCTTCACTGTACAGAGACCACTGCATTGTAAAGGCAGAAGAAAGGGATGGGGGGGGGGAAGACGAGGAAAACGCTATTGTTTCTCGTGTCTGACCATGCAATTCAAAGCCATATTCCCCACGCTATTGAAATTCATAGGTTGTCTCATGACAACCGGTACGTTAACACTCAGCATATGTGCACAAAAGAGTGATGTAACCGCTGTGTCTCTAAAACTCCACATAAACCTATTGCCTTTGAAAGACACCACAATATGTGTGTCTACAAATCCTCAGCAAAACCCGGCGCACGTATGATGAAATCCATAAGCTGCGTGCATGGGATTAGGTGCGACTGTTTCTGGTGTGGTAAATGATTTTATCTGTCGGAACAGGATGAGGTTTAAGTAAGACACCAGCTATGCAGGGCCCGATAAAGCTTACATAAGTGAAGGAGGATTATGTGGTATATTCCGATTATTTGGTGCGGAAGCCTGTTTGCGGTCAGCCGAATACTAATTTCTAATATCTCACGCGCGGTCTGAGTGATGAGTCCTCGGAGAGCAGGAGACTGTACGTTGTCTGAGCGCGTCCTTTCGCTAATGAGTAAAAACACAGATATTAATTACATGCTTTTTTTGTGCGAGGAAAATCTCAAAAAAAGCGTTCCCACAACTCTGCCCGTTGAATCCGCGGTGTGTGACTGAAGCATTGTTACTGTATGACTGTGAGGAGGGTGGACATGTTCCATCTGTGGATGCACGTGTCCAGGGGATGCTGGGAAAAGTGGTCAAGGGTCGTTCACTCGTCCAATGAACAGATGAGTGGAGGGAGATGGGGGTCAGAGGTGACCCTCTTTTCTCTCTCTCCCCTTCGCCTCCTCTCCTTCCATTTGTCTGCCTCTCCTTTCTCCATATACGTGCACACGAGTGTGTGTCTTTGCGCGCGCGCGCGTGTGTGTTTGTGCGTGTTTGTTGTTGGCCCACAGCAGATCTATGTTATTGATTGACTCCTGTGGCTGCTGGGCTGCCCACTGAAGGAGGGGGCAGAGCTCTAATGAATTCCTGCACCTCATGCCCCTTGCGCCAACCCCTACACCCCCACCTTAATTAACTTTGTGTGTGTGTGTGTGTGTGTGTGTGTGAGTGTGTTTTTTGCGGCTGGGGCGTGGGTGTGCGTGGATGTGTGCGTGTGTGTTTTGTGTGTATCTTCCTCCACAGCTCCACACCCCCGCTTCTACACTCCCCTGCCTTTATATATTTCTCTTTCTCTCTCTCCGTCCGTGCCTCCTCTCCTCTTTCTTCATTCCTCCCACTTTATCTCCCTCTTTTTATATCTTCCTCCGTGAGTAGTTTTGATGGCCGCTGATTATTCCTTATGTGTGTCACTCTTATCTGCCGCGTCCCATCTCCATCCCTCCGTCCTCGGTATCTCACTCATATCTCCGCGCCGCACAGATCTACGGCCGCACGTGCGACCGTGCATACAGAGCGCGTATCCATCCATCTGGCCTGTGATCATTTATCTATACTGGCCAAGAAAAATGACTGACGGCATGCGCGAGCGTGTGTGTGTGTGCGAGACAGAGTGGTCAACATTGACCCAGGAAGGCAGCGAAGAGGCTGCACACCCATCGGTATTCCAGACGTGGAGGCAAACTACTGTCTCTGTCACCTTGACTCCCCCTGCAGCAGACGAGCGCTGCACAGGGAACACTTAGCACTACCTGACTGTAGTTAAAATGGACAACAGGGCGATTTTTGGTCTCCGGCTTCCATTGTGTCTCTCCACCCTCCCCCTGTTCTCGCTGTGCCCCCGCGTCACCCCTGTTTCTTGTCTCCACTTTGTTTATTCCCCATTAGCCCTTAAGTGTGATTTCAGCTGTCACCGCATGCGCTTTGTGCGACAGTAGCCTTATATATTAGGATGTCAGAAGGTTTCTGTCCGGAACAATCACGCGTAATTATGCGCACACACCTCCCCTTAAGGCAACGCGTGCAAGTCTGCATTAGCGCTCCGAAGTCGTGTTTGTTTTAGGTGTAGACAAGCCATTCTTTCAAAGCCTCTGAGCCTGTGATGTGCGTGGTGTGTATTTTTGTCTGCTTCTTTGTTGGAGAAAGCAACCTGTCATCAGTTAAATGTCAATTAGGAAGCAATGAATGTGTGTGTTTTTTTTGTATTTTTTGTGTGTGTGTGTGTGTGTGTGTGTGTGCGCCCGCGCTTGTGTGCGTGTTGAGCGAAGCTGTCGTCAGCAGTGTGGTCTGACAGTCTTGTAGATCTACAGTGGAACCTCCAGCGACATGTCTGCTGCTGACAGCTTCTCTACACACTCCGCTTTCAACGACACTGACGGCTAAACACACTCGCGCAGACATGGCGCGCGTGCACACACACCGCGTCTGTGTCTGCTGCCTCTCTCTCTGTCTCCTTATGATCTCCCTGTATTTTTGTTGACTGGTGATGATGAGGTATGTTAGGGAGTTGAGGAGAGAGGGAGATGATTCAGAGCGGTGACGCGATGGTAGTTGCTACCGAAAAACACTGGGTGTAAGCGATGACTCGGCTGAGTGGAAAGAGTTGGTTTTAATGTGATGTTTTTTATTGTATTTCTCACTCGAGCTGCTATCCCTGTCAGGTGAAATCTTTACATTGACAAAACCCACAACTATTCAAGTGCAGTGTCAGGGTTTATTAGTTTGACCACTGTCCTCTTTATCCGCTTTGACAAATCCAAGAGGGGCCGGATTTTCAGCCTATAGAGACGCATGTAATCCTTCAAATGAGGTTGAAACACTGGCTGTATGAAATGTTTTGTGCCTCACCACCTACTTCAATTCCTCAGCTTTAATTTGTGTTGTGTCACAAAAAAAACATTTTGGTTGATGGCTGCAGAGGGACAGAGGAGCCTAACCCACGCTCTCTTACTTCATCTCTCTTCAGGGGCAGACGTGACCGAACCCAACAGCTCAGACAGCCGCGGCGAACGCCTCGACTTCTTCCTCAAACAGGAAGAGGCACTGACCACAGAGCCCAACTACCTGGGTCCCAACGAATCGGAGGAGGCCGGGGGAGGAGCCGGGGGCGGAGCGATCTCGTCCGTAGCCAATCTGAAGGCGGCGCTGATGAGTAAGAACAGCCTGCTGTCACTGCGGGCGGAGATGATGGGAGATGATAACCCCTTGCTGTATGAGTACCTGCCCAAAGGAGGACACTCCCTGTCTTGTAAGTCACTGTTTACTAACACTGTGCTCACACTGATTGTTACGCGCGCACACACACACACACACACACACACCCAGCAAGCCACACGCCTCATCATGACTTCCAACACAAACTGCTTCGACTCTACTAGTGTATTTTTTGAGTACCTGCTCATGTGATCACCTGTGAGACATAAAACATACAGGCTTGACCGCTTTTGACATGAGTATCCTCTTCCTCTGCAGAGTATTTTCCCTCATCAGCCACTGTATTTGGATAACTCTGAACGCATGTGTGTGTGTGCGCGCGCGCGCGTGCACGTGTGCGTGTGCGTGGTGCCACTTGAGTGTGTAAAAGGTTTGCGTGGCGATGTCAGTGATGACTAGTCAGCGGTGACTCAGTGAGAGAACATTTTGCTGGGATCGCTCTCGCTGTCGTGAGAAAATTTGTTTTGTATTTTTTTATTTTTTTTTATGTGACAGTTTCTTTGTGCGTATCAGTGGGTCCACGGCTGCAATTCACAGCAGCAAAATAACACAACAGGACCGCAGCAACTGTTCACATATTATTTACCTCCTTGTACTTCAGCACCAATAACGACTGGGCAATTTGCCTCTCCTCATCGACGGGCACAATCCTCCACATCCTGTCGAAAGCACCTTCAAAATAAGTGAGCGTTTTGAAAACTGTGTCCCCTAAAAACATGTGATGGTCAAATGTGATGATTACAAATTACAGGAAACAATAGAAATTCAACCTTATTCATTTTTTTGTGAGTATCTGTGAATAGTTCGATGCTCAGGTGTGTTAAGCCATCGATGACTGTTCTTCCCTGTCTGGGTATCTGAATATCTCACCGCACAAGAAGTAGAGTAACTCTTTTTTTTCTCCACCAGTTCCTTTAGAATGAGCCATTTTTCTGATCATGATAAAATCAAAAATTCCTTGTTTGTGCTTAATTTGCCCACGTTAACAAGAGATTTCTTCTGCGTTCGCTCCGTTTTTTTTTTTTTCTTTTGCCTTCAGTGAGGGTGTTAAACTGTCAGTGTGTCTACATGTGTGTGTGTGCCAGCGCGAGCGTATATTTGCTCGAGTCCATGTCCGCGTGGGCACATTTGTGTGTGTGTGTGTGTGTGTGTGCAATTCGTGTGTTTGTGTTTCTTTGCTTTTACCGACTAGTAATTGGATCTTTTGTCCTGAGTTCTGCCTGTTTTTGTGAGCGGAAGAAAAGCAAAGGAAGGGTACAACTCGGAGCATAGTCGCGCCTTTTGAGCTGAGCCCCACTCACCTACAAAATAAAAGACGGGGCCGAGACTGAATAGACCAAAACGCGCGTTCGCCGTTGCACATTGGCGCTTGCGAACGCACGTCACATCGCATCACCCCTTTTGTGCAAGTGTTAAGTGTGTGGGATTGAGATGTTTCTGTTGGCTTAAAGAGCGGAATCAGATGCTGTCACAGCACAGATAGACAGCCTCGCAAGCTCCAGAAAAAAAAAGAGGAGAGGCTTTTTGATACGTGCTCACGCTGCACAGATACACCCAGCCTTGACTATATGAATAGGAAATTTAGAGAATTCAGAGAATGTTAATCGTTTGCTCCCTGCATAGTGAGAAAAAAAAACACACGTTGAATGACTCTTATAGCTGTGTTTCAGCCGTCACCAAGGAGGTGGTTTTTTTGGTTAGCCAAACCCTATTTTGAATTCTCTACACAATAGGGGTTGGGGAAATGGGCTTGTCGAGATGGCCAACAAGCTCCCCTCCCTCCCCGGGTCTGTCCCTGTGTCTAAATGAGGACAGAAGATAAACAAACACTGTACCTCAGATTACTGGGCGGAGGATAAGTCTGCATGGTTTGACAGATCGCTGCTCCCTGCCTCCCTCCCTTCCTCCATTCAGCCCTGTTTCCCCCTCCTCCCCTGCTTCTCCTTCACCCCTGCTTAACATCCTTCCTGTCCTTTTCTCCCTCCTGTACTCCCCCTCACGCCATCCATCCCTCCCTCCCTCCCTCCCTCCCTTCATCCATTTCTCCTTCACCCCTCCTTAACACTCATCCCTCACACTCTCCCTCGCTCCCTCCCATTCTGGCCGGCTCCTGCAGCTCCTCCTTATTTGTCTCACTCCTGTCTCTTTCCCCCTCTTTTACTTCGACTGTGGAGCATCAAAGTATGTTGGTTTTAAAATCCTGGGAAAGTATTGATCTAGGCCGAGACGAGGTAGAGCAAGGTCACCTGGCCCAATTCAAGGGAGACCACTTGGTATCAGCAAAAAAGGCCTCGACTTAGAGCTTCCGTCCCCCCCTCACCCTCCCTCCCTCTCTCCGTCTTCTGCTGTTTCTCATTCTCTCATTCCTGTATAATTGACTCTTTAATAAAACATGTTTCTCCTAAAGATTCATACATCCAAAATCAGCCCAAACTGAGAATCGATGTCACAGTTTAACCGCTGAATACCTCTCTCACTCTAACATTGCATTCTGGTCCGGCTCCTTGCCTTGTTGACAGGGCTCACGATTCAAACGCTTCATCTACATCCTCCTGTCACGTCGAATACCAAAATACAGTGGAACCAGTCTGTGTGTCAATCAGCCTGAATCCAATTAAGATCATTGGGATTTGGCCCCACTACCCCCTTTTGTGCGTCAGACAATCAATGCCAGACATTGGATTTTGCCGGACCATCCCCGCGCGAGCGCGCACGTGTCCACACCGCCACCGCGCACCAGCTGTAAAGAACGTCCAATTAACTATAGGGATCATACTGACATTATTGAACTTTTCTCTTCACTGGCTGTTCTCATCACTTCACAGCTACTATTGAAAAGTGACTCGCACCGTATTGTACTGTAGCTCCCGGTGGCTCCATAGCTAATTCTCCACAGGTTTTATGATCTTTTCCTATCATTGTGACACACAGTTTGTCCAACTGAATATTTTAGGCTCTATCATGATGAACAATATACATCTCGATATTGTGACATCTCCTTAAAGGCGCTTCATAAACGCTAGGACTGAGCGACAAAATTAAGTGTCACACTGTTTGCACCTTGATATAGATGTTGTGACAATACTATAGGCTTGACTATTAAGGAAAATGTTAAGACAGTGAGATTTTTGATGACTACTCAAATGTAGTAATGTAGATGTAATGACAAAGTGGGCAGATATTAGAACAATCTGTAAGACGAAAGTTATATTCACTATAATGCAGCCTTTAAGATGAGGAAAAGACACAGTTCCACGTTGTGCGATATCCAAAATCAGGATAAAGATATCACATTGATATATCACTCAGCCTTGCTCCACTTCTAGAATTGTTTCGCCTCCCTCCATCATATTTGTATAACAATAGAAGTGGAATTAAACTGCTAAAGGGGCCTTTTAACCAACCGGCCATGGAAAACGACAATCCTATCTGACCATTTCGTCCAGATAGACTTACCAAGTCTCGGTTGATTGGCTATTGGCAATCGGTCAATCACCTTACAGTAATTGCTTCCGCTAAAGCCAAAACAGACTTAATTGCTCTTGACCGCTCTCTAATGGCAGGTGGAGGAGACGACACGGTGATTCAGTGTCTCTGCCTTTGTGTATTTTTCCTTCTTTTCTCAGTCTTTTACTCTTGTCGCTGTGCACTGAGTCAGCCTGCTGTTATTTGTGTTCTTTACAGCCTGCCAGACACGGCTGCAATATTAAACTCGGCTTGACAAGATTGCAAAAATCTTAACTCGTATGTTGGAATTCGTTGGGAAGAGACTGTTTAACCCAGTCGACATAGTTGGTGGTGGTGCTGGTGGTGGGGGCTTACGCAGCCAGAACACCATTTGCTAATGAGCGTCTCCGTTTCACCTGTAGCTCATCACTTCGCTCTGTCTCCATTTTCCCTCTTAGTGTTGTTCCTCCTGTCCATCCTGGCGGGATCTGGGGGGGGGGGGTGGAGTGAAGCATTTGTGTGTGTTCTCAGTAAGTGGGAGTGGGGAGTGTCGGGCGCGGTAGTTTAACATTCCAGGAATCCGTCCATGGTCGAGCCTCATGGTTGTGTGATTCTGTCCGTTGTGCAGAGGAGGGCAATGAATGGCTAACCCACTGCATATCTCTGGAGACATTCCCCAAAAAAAACTGCCCACACTCGCACATACTCGCGTACGCACACACACACACACACACACACACACACACACCATCCATCCAGAATAACCTGCGCATTAAACTTTGATTCACAAGAAAACGAGATGCACCCCGAGTGGCAGCGGGTGTTGATATTAATGCAGCAGAAAAAGGAGCCTCTGTGTGAATAGTAATGGAGAGTGAAAGAAGAAATGTGAAATTCTTTATCCGGCGTGCCTTAACTTGTTGCTGGTAAACATCCTACATGGTCGATGTAGTCGTCCTTTACCCTGCGTGTACAAAAAGTCTTCACTTGAGCTGCAAGATGGCTCCTCTCCAAAACAATCTCCCTCCACGCTCCAGAGGATCCTCAAGCCCTTCTCCTTATATGCATTTTACTCGCTCACACAGCACATGCACACACTCTCTCACACGGAACATACACACACGCTGCCATCCTCTGCGCACGCATGTGGGTGGAAGGAGAAGGAGAGCAGAGGAGCGAAAAGAAAAAGAGAGAGAAAGAGAGAAGCCCTAACCCTTTCCCCTCGGCTGGTGGAAAGTGAAACTTCAGAGTTTTTCTTCCTCCCCCTCTCCATAGTGTTTGATAGTGTAGCACTGGCAGCCTCTGTGTGCCCCCCTGCCCACTCTCTCCCGTTGTGTTCTGGTGGCCAGCTGCTAGCAGAGTTGCAGTTGTACGTGAGTGGGTGGGTGAGACTCGTTTCCTGTGCTCCTCAGGGCTCCGCTCCAACAACTACTGCAGCACGCTCCGGCCAGGGGCCACGGGGGCCACTATTCATAACAAACAGGGGGCTGGCTCCTCTCCTCCTCCTCCTCCTCCTCTTCCTCTTCTTCTTCCTCATCTTCCACCATCACCACCACTACCGCCATCATCAACATCAGCATACTGCCCACCCACTCCACCCACGCCATTGCACCCCTCTGAGCCTCGGCCCCTGGAGTCCCCCGGTCTGCGGGCTGGGGCACCCCCACTGCGCTCAGAAGGGTTGGACATGGAAGTGGAAGAGGCCCCCGAGGGCCCGGAGCCCTCCACCCTGCCTGAGGTAAGCGCACAGAGCCTGGCTCATCTCCAGGGCGGAGGCTGTTCTCTGGGTAGCGCTTCTCCAGTCAGATAAAAAGTTTGTGCGAGCGAGTGGAGAGAAGCATCCAGGGGGCAGCTTCACCCTGTTTTTCTGCACACACACTGAGGGGGGTTGAGGTGATGGAGAATAGAAAATGACCAGCACTACGGTGGGAGGGTGGGGTAGGGTTTTTTTATTAGGAGAATTGGAGATTAATCTCTCAACCCCTCTCCGTGTGGATTTCCTCCAACACTGAAAAACACTGTTTTCTCTCCCTGTCTTTCTTTTTTCTTTTTTCCGTGTTTGCTTTCTCTTCCTTTCAGATTTCCAGTTCTTCACTCTTCATCAAATATTTTTTTAATATAGCTAGACCCCGAAATTCACCGTCGTGCCAGGAGTCTTTGAGCGGCATTAGCCGCAAAGGTAGTTTGTAGTGGTTACATTAGAGATGACACATCTAGTCACTATGCCAGCCTGTGCTTCGAGATGGCAGATAACGGGCAAGGCAGTGAGATGAGACTGAGTAGAATCAATACAAGTAGACAATGAGAGGTTTGCTCTCGCAGCCCAGGAAATTGTTTGTTCTGTTCGGCGTGTGTGTGTGTGTGTGTGTGTGAGTGTGGGCGTGTGTGTGAGCATGGCAGTGTGAGCATGTGTGGATGTGAGTTTCGTGCCAATCTGTGTGTGTTTGGTGGTGGTGGTGAGCGTTTAAGGAGTAGCATTTGATTTCAGTGGACCTGCCTCCCAACAAGCCTCCCTATCTCTACGGACAAGCCATCTGTTTGCCCAGTGCATGGTGTTCTGTTCTTAGAGAGGAGGAGGAGGAGGAGGAGGAGGAGGTGGTGGTGGTGGTGGAAGGGCAGTGTAAGAAATGGGTGGGGGTGAGGGAATTGCGC
This sequence comes from Sparus aurata, assembly GCF_900880675.1. Classification (NCBI taxonomy): domain Eukaryota; kingdom Metazoa; phylum Chordata; class Actinopteri; order Spariformes; family Sparidae; genus Sparus; species Sparus aurata. The sequence goes on from NC_044193.1 coordinate 13,946,616, forward strand.
GGAGTGGATGGTTGGGAAGATTAGAGTGTAGATGGGATGTAGATGAGAGAAAAAGCGAGGGGGACAGGTGTTCGGTGCACCTTGCTGACACCCGGGGGGTGGGGGTGAGGGTGGGGGTTGAGTGTATAAGTGTCAGGAGGATGATATTATGAAGACTGTAGATCAACCTAGCGGCTCATTCTGTGTCTGGTAGGACAGCATCCAGGAGCTGTCGGCTATTTACATGATGTTTTCTTTGTTTGCTTGCTGATCTCTTACAATTTATTTGTGTCTTTACATCATTCTGATCTGTTGTTTCTCTTCCTTTCTTTGTTTCTCTCACATGTGTGGACGAAAAAAAAGCTTGTCTTTGCAGCTTGTCTCACCTGCCTGCCTCCTGCATGCCCAGACATTTCCATACAGACCGTACAGATGTGTGTGTGTGCGTGTGTGCGTGACATAACTGGGTGTTTTGTGCTTACAGGAGTGCGAGAAAGACAAAGACGACGCAAGAGGTTACGTCACAGGTATGGCTTTGGCTTTAAAGGTTGTCACGTCTAGATAAGTTCACAGAGAGTACCTTTTGCACCTTATCTGTTTCTCTCACTTCCCCTCTCACTCTCCTTCTTGCTGTCTTGGCCTTGGAAGGTGACCAGTCTCCTGTCGAGAGGGATCAGATGGACGAGGATAGCTGTGCTGGTGGCTTGACTGTGCCTGCGTCAGTGTCCGTGGCTGGCAGAGGGACTAAAGGGCTTAGGGGACTGGCCGAAGAGGTTGGGTCAGGCAAAAGATTCCTGCCAGAGCCTGGTGCCTGGCCTTCGCAGGGGTTCGCCTGCTCCCTGTGCAAACGGCTGTTCAGCAGCCTGGATCATCTCAGGGAACACGAGTACCGCCACACCCTCTCTCTGATGGCCTTGTCCCTGGACTGGCCAGGCATGCAGGGCCCGCACCGCCAACCAGCTCAGTCCCACCACCAGCCGCAATCGCAGCCTCTCCATCTCCACCACTCTCTCTACCGCCCCGCAGTGGCCGAGCCAACGCCGGCGCGCTACCTCTGCTCCCAGTGCCCCGCCAGCTTCACCCTCAAATCCAACGCCGATCGGCACGAGAAGACCATCCACTTCAAGAAGAAGCTGATGCAGTGCGTGTACTGTCTGAAACACTTCAGAGACCGCACGGACCTGCACAGGCACCTGTCCTCTGTACACTCCAAAGAGAGAGGGCACACCTGCCCTGCCTGTGCCAAGGCTTTTAGCACCCAGAAGAACCTGGCGACACATGTTAAAGTGTGCTGCCAAGTGGGGTCAGTGCCAGGCTCTCTACTGGGAGGCAGCACCGGAATGGAAATGTCTCAGGGCGGGGTTATAGATTCACTGTGGAGGCTCTCTCAGGAGATGAAAGTTGACAATCATAATCTCAGCATCAATGTGGAGAATTAAAACTGGATCTAGAGGCTGCAGGCTTATGTACACACACAATTCATGCCCATCAATTAGCGGCATATCGTCACATGTGCTGTACATTCATGCCAAAAATGCTCTGTGGTGTTGTTGCACTGAGAAGGGAAGAGTTCCTTTTAAAATCAAACGCCTCTCGAGATGAGTATAAGCACTGAGGGACTCTTTTTCTTCTTCTTTATCCAACTTTTACAAATTTGATGTCATTCTATTATTTTTTAATGGGCGATTTAACACGAACTGACAGCTCAGATGTCAACAACGCACAACTGCTATGCAAAGCTGTCCTGTTTAAATAACCGACTGAAAGTATATGCAGTTTTTTAAAAGTATCTTTAGGTCTGTGTGTGTGTGTGCACTGACTGGACCCATGAACAGGTGAATCACTTTCCGCTGTGGTGTCGGGTGGAGAGACGGGGGGGCGTCTTTTTACGCCTCCCAGACCTAAACCACTTGTCTGGCTCTCCGTCGCCAGCCAGTCACCAGTCTGACTAAACTCTCCTCTCCTTTTTAGGCAGAGAGATCTTTATCTTCATGTCCACCCCTGCATTAAGGGCACAAAGACACTTAGACCCAGTTCATATCTGCCAGGCGTCTCTGTGGCTCACAGCACACACAACCACACCACCTGCAGGAACTTTGCGGCATTGCAGCATAAGAGTAGACTGAAGGACCAAAGCAGATTATTTCCCCTTTTTTACTTAATTTTAAAGAAAGCAGAAAACTTATTGTAATATGTGTGCAAAGACTGCGGTTATTTTTAACTCAGAGAATAACGAAAAACAAAGCAATTTTCTACCACAGATCCACCTTCAGTGGACAGGTAGAAGCGTGTCCTCAGTCGTCAGTCTGAAATGACTACCTAGAGTCTGACCAGTGCAGATGGAGGGGATGTGCCCAACAAGACAAAGCCAGCTAAAACAATGGCCGTGTAGCAGCTCAGATGGGGGTTGGGTGGTGTCATTTTCTCCCTCTCTCTCTGTGTCCATCTCCTCTGTCCCAGATCTGTAAGTCTTCTAGTGGCTGGAGCTGGACAGTAATTGGTCCTTCACGGCTCCGGCCCTTCTTAACCCCTGACCCTGCCTCTGAAGAGGAGGTGTGGGGACCGAGGGCCAGATGCCCTTTAAACCAGATGAGCTTAGTGATGTCACCGCTGCAGACAGAAAATGGTGCGGCCGTGAGTACGCAGTAGACGGAAATGTGTGTGTGTGTGTGTGTGTGTGTGTGTGTGTTTGGGGGGGGGAGAGGCAAGACAAGTGGAGATGAATAAGGGAGATGGTGAGGGAGTTAGGTGGAGGGTGTTACAGAGCCGCAGGATATTGGAATCAGCATGAACACTGGCTTCGAAATCATTGCTAATGTAAATTCACACCAATTTCTGCCAAATTTCTCAAACCCTGCAACTATAAAACCCAAGATATTTTCTTGATACAGCCAACTAATAAAGATTTATTGTGTGCACCCATACTGTGAAACCCAAAGGGAAGACTCCACTTGTTTTTTGTTTTTTTATTCCTCTTAATGCACCCAACATAAAGAGCTATAATTTCTGCGTGCTCCATTAAATCAGAGCCCGTGTCTGTCGGGAAATACATCCCGCTGCTGTTCGTTATATGTGTACGACATGGGAAAATGCCAAATTCCTCCTAAGACAAAATCCCTTTTCTCAGGTAGCACACTCTGTCCTGGCAGCGGCTGCAGCAGACTGGCACGCTCGGAGAAGTCAGGAACTAATCAGGAACTCCGCAGAGCCAGCCATCGAGGAAGAAATGGCAAAAATCGTCTGGCTGTTTTTTGGAGTTTGAATATGTGTTGCTGTAAATATTGAAAGATATTTTGCGTTCTAGACCATGACTTTTTTTTCTCATCGAACAACAAAAAAAAAAACCCATGTACTGTACAAAGATATGTACTTTTCTAAACAAGAGTGACATTGTTGCTTGTAGTTTTTATGCTGTAATTAAACTGTGATGGAACAAATGTGAAAACTTCTCTGCAGTTTTTTTAAAAATCTTTTTTTATATCTGCCTCACATTCACACGGTCACAATATTCCTCTGTTTGTCTTTAACCTGCCGCTCTATGAATAAGTCGCTCGGATGTGTTGTGCAGTTGACGTTTACTTGCATGTTTTTGTGCTTCGAGTGTTTAATCAGAGCAGAAGTCAATTTGCAGACGGAGGTAATTATACTGTATCACTTAAAGCTTCTAACCCTGAACCGTGTGTTTGACCCACCTCTCCTTTATGAGCAGTAGATGTGTACAGTTGCGTGTGTGTTGTCGTGCCTGTCTGCTCATAAAATCCAGTCCCTGATCTCTCATGGTCGTGTGCTGTACGCCTTGACTGTAGAGCTTCTTCTTTGCACACACACTTACGCATTACGCACAAACACACATACATACACACACGCACAATCTGTTTACTTGGATGCCCTTCACCTGGCTTAACAACCATTTAAGTCTAGACCTTGAGATAATTGGCTTACCAGACCTCTACACAAAGATGGGGGACATGGCATTAGTTCTTTTTTTATTTTTTTTATTTCTTATTTATATTTTTTCCGCTGAAGCCTCCCTTTGTGTGTGTGATTTTATTTCCCAGCCTTCAGCCCTCTTGTCATTGTCTGTGTTTGTGTTTCCGTCTGTGTTTTTGCTGTCCATAGCGGAGACCTTCTAGAGCAACTAAGGCAGACTGACTGTTGTGTCGTGTTTATAGTATCTCTTTGCCTTTATTGCTTTAGTATGGAGGAAGAGCTGTTGCCAGGGCAACTGTAGCTTTGACTGGGATTGGGGTGGCCATGGGAATTGATGGTACACTTCTAGACCATGCCGCTAATTAAATGTAATAACAGAAAAGTGACGTCTCGGTTTATTTAAACGAGCTACATTCAACGCTAATCTTATTTTTTTTCCTTTTCCCTCCCTCCCTTCCCTTCCTCCCTCTGTCTCTCCAGTGAATGACTTCACGGTGATCCGTAAAAAGTTCAAGTGCCCCTACTGCAGTTTTTCTGCTATGCACCAGTGCATCCTGAAGAGGCACATGCGCTCCCACACCGGCGAGAGGCCCTACCCCTGTGAAATCTGTGGCAAGAAGTTCACCAGGAGGGAGCACATGAAGCGGCACACGCTGGTAAGTGCAGCCATGCGACCACCAGCAGGGGGCAGTAAAACACACAACAAATGTGTGATGTGTAAAAAATTGTGAAATAAGCCAAATGTGCTAAAAACCTAATGGCAAGCACTGGTTGCAAAAAACTTGCAATTGTAAGCTTATGAGAAAATAATCCCACTTCTCACTTGATTTGTTACTGCACACAATTTCCTAACTGGTTTATGGTCTTGATTGATAGTTTGAACCCTTCTTCAACACAGCATGATATTCGTTTCAGTAAATTATGGTCCAAATTGGAGAAAAATTACGATAAAGCTACGTTTGCTTTTGGGCGTAGCTACCCTGAGATTGCCAAGTCACTGCCACGGCATGTCCTCAAGACGGAAGTCGATACGTCTGAGTCGTTATTCCCAACTTTCAATCTAAATGCTGCTGTCCTCCGATGTGTTCATGAGCATCAATGTAGAATGTGGAAAAAAAAAGTTGTTTTGCATTAACGGTTACAACCTAGAATACCATGTTACAGATCCTGTGAGCCAAAACTTGATGTGCAATGCCTGACTTTGTTACAAGTTTCTTCCCACTAACCCAATGTTTACCTTCATCAGCTATGTTTTGGCTCGGCAAAATCGTGTACCAACAGTTTTCTCAGATTCTCCCGAGTTGTCGTTCATGTGAATTTTCCCAGTTAGAGAAACGTTTTTTGCACATGGTGTGCCCCAGTGCATCTGCTCAGGAAAAGTGGACGCCTGCAGCAAACGGATGTTTTAATGATGAGTGTTTGAACTTCACAAGCAACTACAGCAGCTGATTTAACAGCTTAGCAGACTTGAAAAAGAGAGGAGGAGAAGCCTTGTACTACATGCTCGCAAAGAGTTCTATCAAGCATACATCAGCAGAATAGAAATGAAAATGGAACCTACGAAAGTTTTTGTTTCGGTACGTTTCACAACACAAACAGTGCTTACAGTAACATCATACTGCTGTGATGTCACGTGCTTGTATGTTAGCGAGGTCAGGCTTGGTCGCCCCTACCTGGGTGACTGTTCCATTGCACTATTTTGTCGGATGATATTATTTTTTCCTAGTATTTAGTAAAGTAATGGAGAGCAGCCATTGATCCGATTCATGGATGTATTGCGTAAAATCTGGACATAGCCCTGATCCCTCAAATAAAAGTTGCTCAATGACACATTAAATATACGGGTATACAATTATCTAGATCTTCTGCACGGCTTCTGGGATCCATAGATCAGGCGCACAAGAGATTTCCACCAGCTAACTTCCGATTTAGCCCTCCGTTGACCTCAATGGGGATAAAATATTTAATCATGTGGCTCTTTTATACGTTCCAGATGTTATCTGGACGAATAATTTGGTTGACACAGTTAACAGACGGTTCTCCCCCAGTGTAAGCTCATGTGAAAAGGTATCTTTTGGCCTGTGATCAACACATGACAGATTTCAATCCTCGGCTTGGCCAGATCCAGTCAGGACCAAAGCGAAGCGATGCGTATCCTCCTGAGCTCTACCCTCTCATCCAAATCTGACGACCATAATGCCAAATTTGAGGCTTCAAAATCAGTCGTCCAGTGGGTGTTGTCATGTTGGGTCGACACAACTTGAGCGCCAGCTAAAGTGTTGAATTTTCTGTGTTCACAGGTCCACAGCAAAGACAAGAAGTATGTGTGTAAGGTGTGCAGCCGAGTCTTCATGTCAGCAGCCAGCGTCGGAATCAAACACGGCTCGAGGCGTCATGGCGTCTGCGCCGACTGCTCAGGCCGGGGCATGGCCGCCCTGCTGGACCACAACGGGGAGGCCGGAGGAGACATCTCTCCGGAGGAGGAGCTGTATCCTGGTGATCGCTTCCACGACGACCAGGCGGAGTGCGACGGCGACGGAGAGGGGGAGGAGGAGATGATGGTCGAAGGGGATGGGGAGATGATGGGAGAAGGGGAGGAGGAAGGGGGGAAGTGGAAGGACTCAGGGATGACCACTGAGACACACGGAGCACTGGACAATGAGAAGGAGGAGAGCGACTCCTCAGCACAGGAAGGGGAGCAGCAGAATGGGAGCGAGAGGGACTTCGCCTGGATCTCCTAGAATCTGTCCGGCTCCCGTTAGTGGCTCGTCAAACCAATCTCTGAAGATCTCTTGCGATCTTTCGGGGCAGAATCCTCTGCTCTCTTTACCCATTCGTCCCACCGTGGGCAGGCCTTTCTTTGAACGGAAACGCTATAGGGTGACGCGCGACAATGATGTAAACACACTCAAAAACGCACACGCACACACACACACACACACACATACAGACACACTTAGGCTATTCTCAACCTTGACTGCCATAGTAGAAGAAGAGCGGTCAAGGGATGGCTCGAGTGCAAGGCTTTTTCTGCTTACCTCCTTTACTTCTGATGCAGTGTTTTTTGTGTTTCTTTTTCTTGAGGGTTCAGGCCAGAGTCCAGTAGTTTTTTACTCTGTCACAACAGGAATCAACGAGGACGCTGCCAAGGACATGGCCAATGCTAGACTGCGACTTTGTATGTTTGCCATCACAATCACCATGGAAACCAAGGATCACTGACAGTGTAGGGAAATAGCCAGGAGGGTGGGGGTGGTGGGTTGGGGGCGGGGTTTGGGGCAGGTGTTTTGGTCCCACCTCGGCTGTAATGTTCCAGGGGGGAAAGTGTCTCTCTGCAAAGTGAAGGGAGAGTCTAAATCTATTGCAAAGCTACGTGTGTCGGAGGACCGGGGCAGCCCGATGGCACACCGTTGATGCAGAGTCCTACTGCCACAGACTTGCACTTTAATGACAACTGACTCCTATCAAAGCCCTGAACCCGTGGTTTACATTTTTGATCTGATCTTTACTTACCTAAACAACTTGGTGACCGCACCTACCTTTAAGGATATACTTCATGTCCTCCTGACTGTTATCACGATATAAAAGAATCACTGAATCTTCGCGCAGATCGCTGTTCATACATAGCCTTTGCCTTTTCAGTGGGGTCCTTAATCTTTTTCTCGGCTTAAGTTTACCACACAGTTTCTATCAGTCCATTCCAACCAATTCTGGAGATTTGACTAATGTACATACGATTTCTTTTTGGAGTTTAAAAGGAGAGTGATGTGTGCGTGTGTGTATGAGAAGGAGAGAGATTGAAAGAGACTTTCACAGTGCATTCAATGGTTTTGACCTTCTTTATACAAAAAAAGTGGACACCATCTTCTGCGTCCTCCGTCTGGAAGACTCGACACAAGCACACAAAGGGATCCTCGCGACCTTCACTAATTAACTCTTTCCGTCTCTCTCGCTGTCTCTGGAGGATGTGACGTTAGGACCTGAGAGGCCCGCCTCTCGCACCAGAAGGAGGAGCTGCCTTTTGTTTGAAAACGTTTTCTTTTTTTTTTTTCTACTCCTGTTCACGTCTTGGTCAGTCATGTAATTCCAGTTTCTTCAAGTACAGAATATGCAGACTCTTTCCACGGCTTATCTTTTTCTTTTTCTGTGATATATTTTCTCCGGCTTTTGTAAGGTTAAAAAGAAGAGGATCAAAAATTGTGCTTGAAAGTTCCGAGTTTGATATTCGTAGAGAGTGTAATATTAATTTGTTTTTGTTTAACAGCTATTTATTGAGAAACCTTGTTTGTAGATTCCTTTAATTTTTATGAGAAGTCATTTCCCTCCTCTCGCTCTGTGTGCGTTGGGTAGAACAGGATGTGTGTTGAGCGTATGCAAGAATGTTTGAGTGTCCAGTGTCGGGGAAAAAAAAAGTCTATATTGATTTTCTTAAGATTATTTCCATGTTATTGACAATTCAAGTGAGGCAGATGACATGTCTTATTATTATGATTATCAGAACTATGATTACTGTTGTTGATGTTACTATTATTAATTATTATTAAGTGCTGGATGCTAAGCTTTATTGTGTGTTCTTTTTTTGATATTTTATATCTTGTATAAGAAAAAAAAAAAGCTTTTATACTTTGCCTTGTTGTGGACAGCAAGCCATGGGGCTTTTATCAAACCTTTTATTGTGCCAGTTTACGCTTTTTCTGTCGTATTTGCTTTTTTTACCGAGGGGAAAAACAACTTCACCGTCAAAACTTCTCTGTTAGATATTGATTGAAAAAAAAATAACATATATTCAGCACACGCTTTTTTGCATCACTAATGTACACTAATTGATTATATCGAACCAAAAACAATCTAGTACCTTGTATACATGAAGTGCTTTTGTTCCACAGTCCGTGTGTGCAGGTGCTCTTTTGGATTTTATCGTTGTGGTTAACAGTTTTTTGTTGTTGGGTTGTTTTTATTTTTTGGAACCTGTCACTATTTGTCACAGTTTTGGAAAAAAAAAAAAAAAAAAAAAAAAAAAAGTGCACACGTCATGGTATTATTGTGAATATGAAGGGCTGTGTGAAAGGGCCGGCTAGATTTTTAGAAGACTGCATCTTAAAAAGCGAGCTAGTTTCTACTGTCTCACGCCTTGCATGACACACAATCAAGAAGAAACATGGCATGCAGACAGAAAAACCCGGAGAGTGGAGTCTACATGCTTTATTTCTGTCCGCTGGTGTTTTACTGGCCTCGACTCTTTAGTTCATTTTTACATAAAGGGAAGGCGAGCGCTGCAGCAGTAACTCTGGGAAACATTTCGTTGCCAGTGCAGGTTGCACACATCAGGCCCTCTCAGCTACAGGTGCCGTGCACTCCCATCAACCCCCGCTGAGAAAAAGGCTCTCAGTGCAATGCGATTTTGTGATGCTTTCTTCATGTCTGGCAAATATCTTTATTTTATTTGTATTATTTATTGTGTTTTTTTCGTTTGACCCATTTATCGAATAGTCGTAAGTTTTTTGGGTGGGAAAAAAAAAAAGAAGAAAGACAATGGGGGTTAGGATTTTTATGAATGTCAAAGGTGGGTATGGAAGGAACCCATGATCGGCGACAAATCTCTGTCCGGTGGTGCTCTTGTGGGCCACTGTGAGACATCTGGATGTATGTGTGACTCCCCCGGACCCTGCGCTCTTTTCACGACCTGTACTGTATGTCTTCTTCCTCATACTGGGTTGTACTTCAGGAAAAAAACGTCTGCCATCAACCCCTCAATATGTGCCTCAATGACATTTCACCCGTGTGCTTGTGAGAGTGTCTGACGAATGCGTGTCTGTGTCGACGGATAGAGATACTTCAACAAAAAAAGGAAAAAAAAAAGCGACTGATCAGATTAGAGGTGCAGAAAAATGTTTGTTTGAGGGTAAAACTTCAAAGAGACGAATCATGATGGGCGACCATAGATTCTCCTTCCCACCGTGTGTTGATGACCTTCTGTGCCCTGATTTCGTGGTCTTAACTGCATGCCTGTGCTCATTTTGTCATACCAAAGCGACGTCTTCGGCATCTGCACACAACTGTCTCATTCCACACGATGCAAAACTGGAACTGTTTGCTCTACTGCAGATGAATATGGGTATTCTTAGACGTGTACAAATTGCAATCCTCATTTAGCCTGTATAGCTTGATTCACACGTGCAAAATCATGAAGCCATAGATATGGGTATATCTATATTATACTATATTTCAAATTGGCGCTTTTTACTTTAGATTTTGTTCTTCTACTAAGAGTGATGTGTGTATACCTTCATATATATGAATTTATATTACTATTATATATTATTTATTTTCTCTCAAGTTTCAGAGGGTCTTTAATTTGTAAAAGGTCGCACTTGAAGCTTGAGGTTTGTTTATTTTCATTGGGAATATTGTTCAATATGATACTGACTTTATATTGATGATTATCATAAACCTGTGTTTGTAACAAAATGTGTTAAATAATCAAAAAAAACTGTCCTGTTTTTACACCTGTTTTGTTTTCGGGCAGATTTAAGTGCTCTTGTGCAGATATTTTTTCGGTTGATAGTACTGATCACGAAACATTTTTACAGCCAACCATGAGCCTCCTGTTTTGATGTTGGGGCTGGCCCGCCGGCCGTCTGAGCCTCTTTCTAACTTCATGTTTAGTGGAAGAAATTAGCTTGACTATTATTTGCAAAAACCAATCAGTCTCAATAAATTTTGAAATTGCTGCTGTAAAGAAGTGACCACTGTGTGCTGTGCCTTTTTTTTTTTTCCTGTGCGGTCATAACCACCCGCTGTCCACAAGGGGGCGGAATAGACAAGTCAAAGAAAGTAGAGACAAAGGAATAAAGTCAGTCAATCGATCAGACATCGCCTTCTTTGAACGATTTGTCACCTGCAGCCACATTTTCATCACGATTCCATCGATAGGAAACATCAAAGAATCCAGGCTTCTTCCATTCAGGTTTATTTTCTTTCCATCACATTACATCACATAGATCACATTATCAGCATCATACATGGTCATCCATCTTTTCAAGCACTAGTCATAGGCTTGACATTCACACAAATACTCCTTGAGTGCACCACTCCTCAGAAAGTGCTTCCTCCGTGTGCGTGGGCCTGCTGATGAAGACCAGAGGCCGAGCCCACACACAGGAGAAAATCTTGCCCTCCAGTGAAGACCCGAGGCTGACGTCACGTTTCCTTCAAAATGCTTTAAGCTGTGTGTGCACGCGCGTGTGTGTGTGTGTGTGTGTGTGTGTGTCAGGCTGCAATGAGCATTTCTTTTTTTACATTTAGAGGAAAACAAACTACATCAGCCTTGGGTTATCAGTTACTGAAAGGGGAAATCTAACACATAAAACCCTTCAGTGTTATTTCTCCTAACAACATAAAAGGAACAGGGAAAAAATAAAGAGCGATGCTAGACATGCAAAACAACCTCAAACTCAAACGGACAATCAATCAATCAATCAATCAATCAATCAATGATGAAAAAAAAAAAAAAAGCAAAAGTTAGTTTTCACACCAGCCAGTGTAAGGCTCGGTAAAAACACAATAGGAGAAAAAAAAGGTCATCAAATGAGAGATTCTGACAGACGCAGGGTAAAAAGCCTGGACAAACAATAAGAGAACACAGTAGAAGAAGCGGAGAATTGAGTGGAGCTGCCATTGCAATGCATTACATTACATTTGATTTGGAAGGAGATCTATTGGCTTTGCTGCTGCTGGTTTACACACAAATGAAAACTGACATTCAAGAAAAAACGCAGCACATACACTTTGACATATGTGGAAAAATAAATGAAGGCTTTTTTTTATGCACATTTCAAGGGTTTTAGTTTAGCTTAATATACTGGGTAAAGGCTTGGGTGGGACCACAGTAAAGCTGGATAGCACAAGAACAGGAAAATCGAAAGGTGATCACTGTAGTGAGAAGGAAATGGGAAGGATATGTCTATTAGGACACAAGTGGAAGACACTAAAAAAGCGCGCTGTCTGTTGGAATGTGCGGGGCAGGATAAAGATTCCCACAACGTTTTAAATTCATCATCATGACAAAAAAGGTCAAAGGTTATCCTGCCTAACAACAACTTGACGTCACGACCACAAACAACATCCACACATGTTCTGAAAACCAAAAAAAAAGACTATTTGGCAGGGAGAAAGACAAAAGACGACAGCAACGGTGCGAGCGAGAAAGCTCAGGTGTCACCAAAAGCTCAAGTTAGTTCTTGTTCCATTATAAAGCATCTCATTGCACAAAGTGAGATAGTAAAGCAATACTGCATGGTTTTGTTATCTGATATGATTTAGCAGTGTGGCGACAGCTGTATGTGGGTGTTAAGAGATTTGGATACCGAAATCAGGACGTGCAACAGGTTCACTACAGGCAATACAAACTAGCCAGCAAATATAACAACAACAAAAAAGACTTTTGTAGGTTTTTACATTCAACATGTTTTGTTTTTCTCCCCTTTGTCTCTAAGCTACAATATACATTGTATCTTTATGTGTTATGTTCACTATAGCTTCTCAATTGACTTAAAAAAAATGAAAGAAAATATTCCAAGCAACTATAATGTAAAAAAAAAAGTTTACTTTTCATATAACAAGATATAACAACAAAGAAAAACGACAACAATATATGAAAAAAAAAGCCTCACGGTTCTCTTTATGTTGCATATGTACAAGAAAGCCCTGAAACTGCGAATCCATCCGCATCGTCACTGCGTGTCTTGTGTCTGCAAATCACACCCATTAACAGTCAACTTCAACCTCCATCTCCCATGATTCTAGGTGACACTTGTAGCTCTTGATCTAGTTCACCAAGGAAGTTCTCTGGTGTGAGATCTGTTCGCGAGACCAACTTTGTTCCCACAGTTCTTTCCGGCCCTAGTCGAGCTCTTGGGCCGTATTCATCACGGGCCAGTTTAGTGCAACTCGAGAAAAGTTAGAACAGTGGCCGGCAAACATTAGCACTTAGCGAACGCTAAAAGTCTGATTCACTGCCGGCAAAAGCATCGGCCCCCTAACCCTGCTGGTGGACAGCGCTTTACACTGATGGATAGAGACCTGATGGGTTGCATTTGACACTCGACCAAACTAAAAGTGGTATCCAGCACTAACAACAGAATCTACACAGTCTCTACCTCAGCTCAGCAAAATGTAAATAAGCAGGAACTTGTTTTTATAGAAGTAAAGGAAGCACAAAGATGAAATTTAGAGATAAAAAAAGTGTGAGTATTGTGAGAAAAAACCCTCAAGGCAATAAAAAACTGTAAAAGCGCCCATTATTAAGACCATAATGTTTAGCCACTGACTGAGACCGATGTTTTCCCATCACTGAGACAAGGCAGGTGCTGCTTTCAGCCCTTGGCAACCCTCCAAGTGACTGCCTATGTACCACACTGTACTTTGCAGTACCACACTTTAAAAAAATGGCCAGCACTACTATGTTTAGCACAATAAATCTGACACAGAGAGCAAGACATTAACTGTCAAGATCACTAACGAAGAATGGGGGACAACCAGAGGTACAGAACCCCTGTCCCTGACACCCCATTCATTCCAATCCGGCAGTGACGACATCCCTCCCACCCCCATCAAAAATTCCTCACTTCAAAATGTGTGTGTATAAAATACCCATGTATAAAAACATGTCTTTGCGCAGTGCAGCGTAGTGCAATTTCACTAGGTCAGTTTCCTTTTTTTATGTTCTTTTCATTGGCACTTTGTGACGTTTCTGACCGGAGGAGGCCCACAGAACGCTCTCAAGAGCTGAGAGAGAGAGACGGAGGCCTAGCTTATCTGGGATGTCTTAACAACTTACAGGCAGGATCATTCATTTTCAAAACAAAATGGTAGTTTGTAACGGGAACTGATTGAGATATTAAATTCTGTCATGACTATAATGTGTTTTTTTGCACACCAATTAACAGTCAAGCCTCCGAGCTTTCCTTAAGAAGTGAGAACTGGTCGCCTTTTACATGGTATCAGCCGGCAGCAGACGGCACGAGTGACCCTGTGGCGGCAGAGGTCTGAAGTCATACTGTCTGCTCATACAGGAGAGAAAAGGCACTGTGTGTGTGTGTTTGTGTGTTTGTGTGTGTGTGTGTTTATCATACGCTGCCATGGTGATCAGGTCAGGTCAGTGTCAGGAGCGCTTAGAGAGCGGAGGACACACAGCAGACTCTACATTCAAAAAACTGCTAAGGAAGCATACACAAGTGAATCTGTTCTAAAGAAAACATCTACTGCCATGACTCTGCCTCTGAGAGCAGATCAGAAAAACCTTTTTTTGTTTGTTTTTGTTTAACATGAGTTTTTTTCTTGATCTAAATCGAGGCCCCTAGTGTAGAGGGTGTCACATTTACAGATGCCTTTTAAGGCAACATTTGGGATTTGGGGCTATATAATTAAATGAATTGACTAGTGTTTACAACATATTACTTTAAACTTAAAAAAAAAGAAAAGAAGTTTAACTCTTCTAGGAAATCTCTGAATGCAGGAATTACTTTTAAATGTTCTGACTAGTTCTGTCATCTAATCGGAATTATGTCAACGATAAGACATCATCATTAAGTTGTCCATCCATGTCATGAAGCCAATTACAAATACACTTCAGCCTGCAGGTGCACAGCTTTAAGCCCTATTTGCACAGGACTAGTATTACCAGGGGACCTTGTGTGATTTAGAAATTACCACCTCATGTTTGTGCTTCGTGTAGCACATTTGCACAGGAATAAGCGCAGTCTGTACTTCACTTGTGTTTACAGACATTATCTCCAGGATATGATGACAAGCCTCCATGTAACATTGTTTCATAAGCGGAGCGTCTGTTCTTCAGCAGTCACATTATTGATACAGTTTTCAGTTGATCTGCCCACTTTCTGCATGTGTTACAAGAATAGATAAACATTTGTAGCTGATTTAGATCAAGGAACAGATGTTGTGGATGCTCCTGACCTACTCTGTCATCACTTTTAGACATCAATACAGCCGATCTCACAGCACAGCTGTCGGCTGCCGTTAAACATATTATGAGCCACGCTCAAATTTCATGATTTTCCAGTTGTCTGACAACCACAAACAGCAGTTTTAGCCGATTTGCACGTGAACATCATCACATGACCCCTAGCAGTCCACGGGTAATACCAGTCCTGTCTGAATAAGGCTTTAGGTTGGAACTTGTCTTTTGCAGGAACACAGGAACACTGTTTTGCAGGAGATTTTCTTTTCTTAAACTATTTCTAATAAAGAGCAATCAGGTTACAAATGTCTTTGTATTTTCTATTCCTTTTTGTAATTTTAGGAAAATTATTAGAAATTATAAGCCATTATTAAATCAATGGGTGCATTTCCTTGGTTCACTAATATTGTTGAAAAACTAGCACTTTGGTTAAACACTTTCAAACAGCGCTGGTCTGAAGTGACTTGATTTGATTCTCACTTTCATTCTCAAATGTTAGACCAAAGGGAGAGATCATTCTGGCGAGGACTAAAACACATCAACTAAAAACCTAGAAACCTAGGAAAAAGTGCTTGGTTCCTGTGAAATTAGGTCTGATATCTACAAATGTTGTAATGCTGGTTAATGATAGTTATTCAAAAAGACTAAAGATTGGGTTCATTCTTAACTTAAAACTGTCAGAAACTTTGAGAGGAAAAAAAAACAGGAAGAAAATGAGCCTTTCTGCCGCGACTCACCATAATAACAATGACAACCACAAAGCAAGAAATTCTGCTGATTGCACAGTGCAACTGCTAGTTGCTTCAGCAAGTCATTGCTGAATATAAACTCTATATAAAGAAGAGATATCCACTCTCTCAGACAAACGCTGTTGTTACAGTGATACTCTAAAAGACAACTAATTTCTTCAAGGTGCATATTACTAAGGGTACTAAGTATAGAGAAGAAGAGAGAGAAATACATTACATATGTTGTGTACATCTCTCAAAAACATTTTGGAAAGTCAAGGGGAAACTTTTTTTGTACCACTTTTTGTGATGGTGTGTGCATCTTTGCAAAAGTACAAGAAGTATAGCTGGTTGTGCTGAATTTGATTAATGAACAGGAAGTAGATACTGAACAATATGCATTTAAACATACAGTCGATATCCAGTAAGGCTGCAGGGGACGGTGATGCTAGATTCAGGATTAAGTGAACGGGCTCTTTTTTTTCTTTTTTTTTTTGCCTTTGGTAGGTTTGAACTTCCTTGAACAGTGACAAAAACGGATATGCTACAGAGGTCTTACCAAGCAAATCTGGTGTTAACCCTTGAACTTCCAAGAAGAGTCATGATCCACCCAATAAACAGTAGATGATGATCCTATAATGAACAACAGAGTATACCAAAAAGCTTATCTGTAGTCTTGAGTTGAGGCCTTGAAAAATGTAGAGTGGAAAAACAAAAGATCAAATCAGAAGGTTCAGAATCCAATTCAAAATGTTTCGCTTTTCGTCATTCATCAAAGCAGTGAAAACGTTTCAGTCTTAGAAAAAAAGTCTTAAAACCTGCGCAAAGTTCTTTTTTCTTGCTGATTTTTTTTTGGATTGTTTTTACCCACCAGTTTTTTTTTTCTTTGTACTTGGAAAACGTAAAACAGAGAAGGCAATCCCTATGTTGGGCTGAAGGAAGCAGCACCGAGAGCTCCGCTGTGAAGAAATCTTCCCCTGTCTCCTCTGGTGGACGAGTCCATCCAGCTGTTGCTCTGAGCTCAGGAAGAGCTCATCTTGCGGATGAGGGAAGGGGACCGGATTAGTCGGTGAATCTCTGACAGGCTTTTTTCCAACGACAGGCTGTGCACCACATGTCTCTCTTCTCCATGCCGTACACCTTGCGGCACTTCTTCGCCTCCCCACGGGGTTTCCTTGGTAACAGCAGATGTGACAGCATAAGGACACGGACACAGACATCCAGACGCCCACGCGGGCATAAAAACACACATACATGTGCAGTGCACTTGAAGGCATATATAAACGTGCACATGTAGGGGCAGGGTCAGGCGCACATACACATAAATCACACGTCTTTCCTTTGAAAGTCAAGGGATACACTGAATTTAAAAAAGGGAAGCCAACTGTGAGGAAGTCGATAATTTGATGGAACTAAATTTGAATTGTTTCGTAATTTTTATGTGACCTGATATCATAGATCTAATATAATAGGATTTAGCGCCATTTTGGCAGTGCAGTGTCCCAAGAGTGGCTAATTCCTGCTATTAAAGGGCAGTTCTGTCAATTTTACACATTAAAGTGTGTTTACAAGTCTGGAGAAGTACTACGGCATCATCAAAATAATTTTGTGACACCAAAGAAAGTTGCATGCAATCTAATGAATTGCTTCAAGTAGCTGAGTTGCACTGTGGGTAATTTAGGCACTACAATATGAAAAATAGTCCACTGGTCTAATATTGCACTCCTACATCAATGTTAAACTCATTATGGAATTGAAAATCGATACAGCAAAGCGTTATTCCACCTTTTTTTATTCCATGCATTCTTCTTCCTTATCAAAACCTAGTGCATACATTACCCCCAATGCAACGCAGCCACTGAGTGACATCACTGGAGGCTATTCTCAGATCATGCAGCTTCATCTGGAGCCACAAAAGCTATGCTTTTTCACATATGCAGTCTGTTAACACACATTAATGTGTAAAATGGGTGGACCAAGAAAAGAACCACATTCGAGAAGCTGGAGAAGCTGAATCCAGTAAATATTTAGGATTTCAGGCTAGAAAATAACTTTGATAAAGCATCTGTTACAGCCACTTACAATTCACTGCATGTTTCTAGTTTGCATTTGCACTCAAACTACCACCATAGTCACAAAGTGATGCAGCTCATTTGAAGCAACTGTGATATGGAGGACAAAGGAAGATAGAAGAATAAAGGATGATGAAATGTTTTTATCTTTAACTCGTTGTTCCATAATTGTAAATCACTACAGATAACTGAAGCAAAACTAGCAGAATGATCTAAACCCCCCCTGACTCACACAGTCACATGCACTCTGCTGCATACCTGGTTCCGGGTGTCGCTTTAGGGGCTGGTGTTATTAAAGCATGGTTCTTGTTAACAGTGGTGTGTGTGCTTGCTGCCGGCTGCCGCTTCTCGCCAATGCTAACTGTCCGGACATGAGTCACAGGCCCCTGCAAGAGTGGAAAGACATCATAAGTGCAGTCTTCAGTTCAACACTGGTCCAGTTTAGCCTAGCTCTATTACATAGGATGATGACAGATATACAGAAAGACGCACCAATGTTTCTGTCACTGTCAGAATAAAGTACAAAAGGTTACAATAGTACAACCAAGTCGTGTGCAGATGCTTTTCCTCCTTCATCATACATTCTCTCATTGCTCCTGCACCCACCACCAAGCCTTTCTGTGGTGAGCAATGAATTTTTCATATAATGCTCATCACAGTCATTATGGCTCTGACCAACATTTTGCCTGTTTTGTTGCTACTGTGGTGCCCAGTGTATGGGCCAGGGGTGTACGAAGAGGCATACACAAAAAGAGAGGGTCCATTCAAATGAGGCAGCACAAGGTGAGTTTTTGTATTTTGGTGGGAAATGTCACTTGGAAGTTCATCAATGATGCCACACTGGCACATTTGTCAACAACCAAAGAACTTTGAGAATAAATCAGTTTTAATCAATAAACTAGCTTATGTGTTGAAATTGGCATCAAGGAAACGAAAGTGTGTAAATTAGTCTGCATTCATCAAGTAAGTAATGACTCATTCTTCTGGTATCTTGCTGCCTGGAGCTTCTTTACACTGATGAAAAGCTTCTCTTTCAGTTCAGTTCATTACATTTCTTAAGTAATCTGAAGGCAGCAAGACACATATGTTGATTAATCCCCACGTCAACTCCCCCCCCCCCACTTCATTTTGCACTTTGCACTGCTTTACATACATAAACAAAAATAGAAAGAAATACAGGTAGAGTAGAAGACGCCCGCACAGTCTGTGCACCCTATAATACTGCTTTGCATTTGTTGTTAAGCGATTAAAACAGGACCAGAGGGGTTGACAGCACAGAGGTAGCTAGACGACAGTGGTGAACGAGTTGAGTATCAATGCTGTTTGTCTGTCATCAATCTCACTGCAGCTTTACATCCTGTTCTTTAGGCAGATAAATCTCGATTGCCTTTGATCAATGCAAGCCATAAATACATCTTTAGCGGTATTGTGTAACTTCTGTAAGCTTCACATGACATCAGGCGACAGTCATAAGTTATAACATAGATGGCATCCAAATAAGTTTTGTGAGTCATCCTGAGCTCTAATCTTAATTTTTACACATATACAGGACTGTTTTTACCACTTAAAATCTATTCCAAGACAAGCATTGTTCACATTTAAGACCAAAGTTGTCAAAGCTTGCTGCACTATCTGTGAGCTATCTTATCTGGTCTGCCAACCTCCCCCAAAAAAGAAAAAAAAAAGCCACAGATCAGTTCATACAAAATTAATCTGTACATTATTATCTATAACAGGGAAAGTTCACATTACATGCATTTTCTTTTGTCCCTGGCTCCAGTGGTTGCCAGTCAGTTTTATTATTGATTTTAAGGTCCTTTTATTGGTTTGTAAATCTTTAAACAGTTCTGCGCCTGAGGATGTCTGATGTGCTTTTAAGATACAATATGTACCCCCTAGATCCCTCAGGTCCTTTGACTGTCTCCTGGCTGCCCCATGACCCAACACTCTGATTCATGGTGCTGTCACATTCAGCCATTATGGCCGCAGCCTTTGAAAAAGCCTACCGGTGGCCTTGAGAATATAGGAGAGAACATCTGAAAGCTACGACCTGTATTGTTGTCACACTTTCCTAATGTTTTAGTACATTTTTTATTACTATTCAGTTTGCCTAATCTTACATAAATGAGGCAGAGACAAAGATTATAATGTTTGCACCTGGATGCCCATTTGATTTTGAGTCCTTATCTTGATTATATGTTCCACATTTTTAATAGCTTATTTGGATGAATGTTGCTACACAAAGAAAGCCTTAAGAGGATGATTTAAAGAGGCGGGGAGGGCGAAAAAATAGCTACAAAATGCTACTACATGAAGGGCGATAAGTGGAAACAGCAGGAGAGGAGTTCAGATTGAGATAAAAAGGCGTGAGACAGAGCCTCACTCACCGGGACGCCTTTGAAAATGACAGGAGGGGACTGCCACGACACACTGATGCCATTCTCAGTCCCAATTCCAGGCCCGGTTCCTCTACCACTGCCTAACCCAGCCAGCTCAGGACCCACTGGGATGCTCACTGGAGCAGTGGCCTGGAACATGAACAACCACCCCGCCATAGCAAGGAGAGGACAGAGAGGAGGAAGAGGAGGGGAAAGTGCAGATAGAAAAACAGAGCAGGGGAGAATACAGAAAAATAAGATTATATAAGGAGTAGGAAAAGCATTTCTCCAAAACTTCATCTGAATTGTGCCTTCATATCAACTCTCATTGAGCTACAACTGCCTACCACAAAAACTGTGTATTTTACATAAACACAAAATGTGAGCTGGCAGGCATCTTGCACATAGCAGTTTTTAGGAAAGCATCAAGAACAGCAGAGAGATGACGATCGCACGACTGAATAAGAGAGAATGAGAATAATGCAATACCGAGACAACAGAACTTGAGAAGTGGTGATTGTCGTTTCACTACATATGCATAATATAAGTCTATTTTTATGTGCATTTTGAGTTGTAATGGCAACTGAAGGTTCAATACGCCCTCGAACCACTGCCATGGACTGAATTCAATATTGAATATTTTGAAAGATTTACTCTTTGACCAAATGTGTTCTCCCAGCTTTTTCACTTTTACATCCAAGGGCATTTAAGTAGGGAATACACATGAATTTGTAGAATGAGTGGAAGAAAAAAGAAGATGGAGAAGAAATACGAGGGGAAAAGGATGGAGGAGGGATGATGGGTAGAAGGAAGGAGGAGGCATGGATACCCAAAGTTGCTACAGAGCAGTTCAAATTAAGTGCTGCAAGCAGGAATTTAAGCATAATTAGATCTTATAGCAGAAACTTTTTGACTTAAAAAATATCCAGACTTCATTCTTCATGTGACCTTATGTTAATACTTGCAAGAAAGTTTTTTTTCCCTTTCACTCCCTGATATACAGTACACTCCCACACTGATGTAGGAGTTAAGTAATTCAAACTGACCTCAGAGCTTTTTCGCACTGCCTCTGCAGATTCCATATGATCTGAAACTCTGCAGCTTGCAAACAAACCGACTGCTGCTCAGTGTTTTGTGTGTGCGGTCGTATCAATTTGTCAGAGATTACATTTTGTAATGTGTGTGTGTGTGTGTGTGTGTGTGTGAGAAATACCTGGTAGGCATGGTCAGTGCGGATGTGGCAGAGTGTGGAGGGAGCTGACTGACTGAGCAGTGTTGGGGCGTGGCTCTGCGAACCGTTCATACTGATGTGTTCAGAGTGAGGGACACAGGTGAGCGGCGGAGGGAAGACGGGCGGAGGACCGGCTGTGGTGGGGGAGGTGGGCGTGAGGCTGGACAGACCCTCTGTAAGGCTGTCCATGTTCACTTCGATCTCTGAGTAGTAAAAGTCTTCCTCTCCATCGCTGTAGTCCGAGTCGCTGTTTCGGCTGCAGGAGAGAAACAGTTACACTCATCTGAAACCCTCTAAATTAGAGCTACCCACATAATTTAAGTTTCAGCTTTGAAATTAATATTGGGCATCTCTCTATCAATATATTTGACAGGTATTTTCTATTAAGTCATTTTTTTCCTTTCATTTGGGTGCCAGAAAATTCTTTATGCTATCCAAGTACGATGATTTTCTTCATTACCGTCTGTTACCTATAATTTTGCATTTGTCCAAAGGCTGTAACCTGTGACATATAGCCATTTGGCTGGAAATTAGGTGGAAAACATTTATATGTGATAAAAAGCAAACCTAATAATACAGGAGCATAATGTGTACTCAATTTCACAAAATTTCAGTTGTATAAAAATTATTTTTGGGTGTTTCAAATATTAGTTTTAAAATGGTTTTGAATAGGTTTTTTTTGCATTTTTTTCTCCTTTTGTCCAAAGCCAATAATAAAGCTTTAATTCTACCAAAGGTGAACAACAATTCAGCACAGTTAACATAATTTGCAGATATTCATTATTTTTTATGATTTACTGTAAACATACAACTAAACACCTATGGAGCTCTTTTATTTTAACTGGATGCTTTATACATATACATGTAAGTAATAAACATGCTTGCTATGTACCGGTTGTACTTGTTTGCAATGTCATTCTATATGTATTGTATGTTTGTCACTACAGGTTTTAACGTTTTGTTCTTTTTAGTTTCGCTTTTTTCAACACTACAGATAGAAACAACAGATGAAAAGTAGCCTTTTGACTAATTTTATCATTGTTACTTGTGTATAGCCACGTTTTGTTAATTTGCACTGTCAACTCTTAAATAAACTAAACTAAACACACAATGCAAAGACGAAGAGGATAATGACGAGATTGTAAAAGCATTTAAATACATTTTACTTTAAATTCTACTGCTGATATCCATAAATATAAGCACAGCTGTCATCAAAAAATAAGTTGGATGAGGAAGGAAGGAAAAGGGAAGTTGTTCCTCTTCCAAGCAGCAGGGGGCAGTAAAACCCAGCGTGCTGCAGATGGCCTAAAACAAACAGGCTGGTGATGAAATGACAATAAATGTGAGGATAGTTAGTGAGCCCCCTTCCTCAAAACCCTTCAGACTTTAAACTAATGCTTTAACTAAAAGTAGGACTCTCTCTGTCTCGCTGCTTTTAGTATGAAATAAACATTAAATTCTCCCATACAATCCCATTCAATCCAAATGTATTCGCTGGTATGGACTGAGAAATATTAAGAGTAAAAATAAAATCTTAATTGGACAAGAGAAGCATGAGTCAATGTTCAGATGCAGTAATATAAGAGCTCAGGAAGCTTTAAAGACAGGTTGCTGGATGGCATCCAAGCTGTGACAAGTCAGATGTGTGTCACTATTCTTGTCCGACCACATTACTTAAAGCACAGACCTTACAACTTCTACCCTGAAGCTGTAGAGAAAGGATTACTGAAGTGACACGACACAGTGAAGGTCTTTGTGAAGTGAAAAACAAAGCCTGCAGTTCTATAATATCAAACAGGCATCCACATTCACTAAACAGATTCTGACCAAATACATACATATGTGTGTATCTATATATATATATAGATAAACATATATATATATATATATATATATATATATATATATATATATATATATGGATATGGATATAAACACAAAAACAACCTTTAGTGTTACAATGAGGATCATCATTGTGACTCACATACATCATCACATTGCCTGGTGGCTGTACATGTGTGTGTGGGTGTGTATGTTGTGGTGCAGCTATGACAATAACTGTGGCTGAGTGCATCACACCACCAAACAGCATGTGAGAGGAGTGGAACCTAAAATATTCTGTTTTCATCAGCAGTTTCTTTAACAGTTTTTTGCAGATCTGGAAGCCCTGGAGAGAATGGTTGGGCACTGTGTGTGTCTGTGTGTATGTTTGGTTTTCTCGTGTTGACTTGCAACTCACCCCAGGTGGACGGTGCGGATGTGTCGCTGGATCCCTGAGGAGGTGCTGAGGACCTTTTCACAGTTCTTCCACAAGCACTTGAACATCACCTTCATGGAGTTCTGAAAGAGATAAAACCACCACCTGTCAGAAAATGGCTGATTTGGACAACCTGTAAGCTTCAGTATCAACGGGTGACAGGATAATATAATCTTTGATGCCTGAGCTTTTATGCTGTCTGAATGTCTGAACGTCTACCTATGGTTTATCTATTTAAACCTTTACTTAACATCCATGGCTCGTGAATCTTTTTCACAGTGATGGAAAAACTCCAGCTGTCAGCCATGTTAGTGAGAAGATTTAATGTAGTCTGGATGGGAAATAGAGATTTATATGCACAATACATTGTCATGTTCCTCTGTGTGGATTTCATCGGCAGCCTCAATACAAAGGCCTTCGTGGGAGATCGAGTGCCACTCTACAAGGGGCCAAACACTACACCTCATTAGAGCGCTATTAGAGCACCGAGCCTATAAAAATAGAAACCCAATATGTGACAAGTTCAGACACATACAGCGCAAAAGAGAAGGAGAGAGACAGATAAAGACAGGCACAACACACCTCACAGTCCTTTCATGTCCACTCACAGATTGATGAGCAGCATAAATGCAATATTATGATTCATCATACCGGAAACAGTTTGATATTATCTCACAAAATACTAAATATACATACATGTTGCACTTCTACTTCCCCATTGCACACCTGCAACACCCACACTGGCCTCTTCTTAACCTCTGATCATCAAAAAGAGCTTTTGTTAATATCTCTCCAATCTGATTCTACATTAGACCTAAGTTAACTCTCATTGGTTCATAAGCAGACTATGAGGAGATGGATAGATGGAGTGGGTGTGTCGATTTCAATCCATTTTCTCTTTTCGCATGTCGGGGGCTGGCAGCTGTCCCATGAGCAGGCAGGGGCCTGCATCACTGCTAATGAAAGACAGCGGGTGTGTACTCTCATTATCTTTCAACATCCCCTGAAGAAAAAAGGGCAAGAAAATAAGGGAGAGCCGGGAACACTGAGCAAGATAAGCAAGTGTGGAGAAGATTTTTTATCAATGGCTATGTTAACTACCTGTGACTACTTTTCCACTGAACTATTCCTAATTGACATTCATTCCCTTTAATTCAATATGACAGCAACAAGCCATTAAACTGCTCAACGCATGTTCCCGCCGTACTGTTTAAGACAACCCTCTTATTAAAAATGACACAGCAAAGTCTTTAATCCCACAAACAATCACAAATCACTTTATTCCCTAAGCGTTTTTTTCTTGCATCTTAACACTGTTATAGTGAGACCGGTGATTGCCATGTTTAATAATCCTCTTAACCCACTGCCTGCACAAACTCAAACAGCCTACAATCAAAGGGGCAGCTGCCCACAGAAGGTTTAGACCTCTGGGGTCGGATTTAGCTATATACAACACAAAGCTAGCCAGCAGGTTAGCTCATATTTTAGCCGCTTTTCCACACAGCTTGTGTGTCCATATTCCACCCAGCATCATCACACTTAATTTCCTGTCTGCTTATCTATGGTACGGCATGGCTCTCTGGCAGCATCGTCCTTACAGGCTTTACGGTTTATATATTCGGCAGCTCAATAGACTTCACTGCTGCTCCACTCCAGGGAGGATGAATTGCAAACTCCCACATATTGTACAGTATATGAGCTCTCCTCTGTCACTGTATGGCTGGAGGAAATATTGAGATTCATTTCTCCTCTCCTCCTTTACACCCACAGAGTCTGACTGTCCTCGTTTTTACGCATTCCCCTGAACCTTTTGTTACTTCCTGCTGCTCATCAGTCCCCTCTGCTTCATTCTTCCTGAACCTTCCCACCTCTATCCCTGAAAGACAGAAAATGGGATGCAAAGCTTCTTGACATTGAACATGTTTTGACGTTCTGGACTGTTTCTATGGCAGAATAACAAGGAGAGGGAGAGAGGTAAAAGAGAGAACGTAATTGATCTTCGATACAAGCAGAAAATGACAGGCCTTATGTCGGAGGCTTTTAAAGTGCATGGTGCTTAAATTTTCTGAATACTATATACCAAATGGTTTTCAACGGTCTCTCCCTGCTAGTACTTTATAGAAATAACAAAAGCACATCAGAGCTGATTCTCTACAAATGTGCTCATGAAGTGTAACTCAGCATGCAATAATTTTAGGTATAAGTTAAAAGTGGACTGGACAGCATCCAGGGCGGCTGTAATAACCACAAAACCATGGCTGTGTCAAAAAATTTGCTGTGTGACCAAACTGTGCTGTCAGCTTATTTTCTTAAGTTTAATTTATGATCTTCATGACACATTGTTTGTCTTATCAGATGTGTATAAAATACAATCAGAATAACAAACAGATGTGTTGTCTGATCTGCTCATTCAATGTGCTGTGTCATCAAACCATAAACTCCTCCCTAATCTGCACATCTGCGGATATTTCACAATAAAAGCATTCATGCTGTTCAGAAATCATAATCAAGTCTTTAGCCAAAACAACACTGGACAAAATGCAAAAGCGAAAAAACTAATGTGGCTTATTGAATCAAACAAAATCTAACAAAGCATAAAGATGAAAGTAGACAGCGTTCAGTTGGTTTAAATCTAGAGATGCCAATTCTTTTCACCTTTATTTTTTCTCTTTTTTTAAGGTAGGGTTGGGCTCCCAGTCACACAAGGTAAAGAGATAAAAGGTAGGGCAAGACTGTTATATCAATATTATAGGCTGATATTGGCCTAGCACACATATATCAATATCTGCATCTATGTTCCCCAATATGCAACAAGTGAAAACTTGTTTTTGTAGTGATTACAATGCAGAAAGATTAATTGGGATCATTTTGAATTATTAAATATTTAGTGAAGTTTACTGTATAATTTAAGACAATAACGTTTATTGTATAAGATCTTTCCTCCATTACATGTCTTTTCTTACAATTGTTTATTAATAACATTTGTGGGATCAAAAGAGTGTGTATGTTGTAAACCAGATGGTTTGATTCTCAGAAAGGTTTATTTCACAAGTCTCTCTGGAAAGGAGCCGCTAGACACTGTTTGGAAAAGAACGGGTGCTTTTAAAAAATACTTTGAAGGTGATTGGATTAACCATCTGTATGTAACTTTCTACCACAAGCTAACTTCAACCAATCAGATCAACAGTGGAAGAGCTCTACCAGTCCTAACTCTCTATATATCAGATAGTGATTATTGTAGTTTGGCCTTTTTAAGGGGGTAAAATACTTTTTGAAGCTTCAACACTGACAATAGTCCATTTCGAAGTTTACTGGAGGTGAAACAGTGACTATGGATAAATATCTCATACAACCCCACTTATTGATATGAAACAAGTATCACACTGCTTTGTGATCTACTATAAAAGACAAAAACAACTGAACATATTTCAGAATGGGATATGACATTAAATGTCTGAACTCCTGTATTGTGCTGATGCAGCAGAACATAAACATCCACCTTTACCTTTCGCTTCCGAGGTATGGGGTCCTCAAACATGAAGTGTGTGCTCTCTGTGACATCCTCACTGACATCATCACACTGGGACGAGAGCAAGAAGCTCTTGTTGGTGTCGTTGGAAAGAGGTGGGGACGGTGTAGAGGGCACTGACTGGTCGCTGGCATCCCAGCTCCAGTTGCCACTGGTTGAACTGCTGTAGCTGGCTGACAGCACCTCTTTCCAAACCCTACCGGCTGGTTCTGGGACTGTGGGTTAGAAAATTCACTCAGTTAACTTCTAATTAATGGCAAGACGTGGCTTAAAACAGGATATGACAGGGGTGTTTGTGTTCATTACTTTAAAAGTCCTGAAATACAAACAATGCTGGGAACACCATGTTATAGCAGTATGCAAAACAATCCTGACCCAAATCCTAACTCTGTCATGGAAATGAAAATGTAAAATCTCTAAACCGCGATAGCCTGTTTGATGCATAAACTCTTGTGTCTTTCATATCTTATACTAGAATTTACTGTCCTTTTCCATTTAGCTATACTGAGCTATGTCCATTAAACCCACCACAGCTTTAATTTCCTGTACAAGGTACTATATCATTTCTCTAAGTCTTGGCCCACAGCCCTCTTTATGCACTTTGGCCTATTGGCAACCAATCTAATAATACTTCATATATAAAAAAATCATAATCGCACAGGCTTGATGTGACTTTCACTCGCCAAACATAGCAAATAAATAAAGCTAAACCCTGACATAGAAGAAAGCTTAAAATCACGTACTGTATGTTGGGGATTAACTTATACAAACTAATAACTATTTCATATAGAAATGTAAGGAGCTAAATCCCAGTTCATATGAATATGTAGCATAGATCAATCCATGCATAGGGATTACTCAACAATATTACTACGGCCAATGGGTGGACCATAATTCCATCCATAAGAAAGAAACAAATTACAGCATGGCCTATCCTATTTCACATCTTTAAAAAATACAATATTGTGTACGATCAAAAAACAAAAAATGACTCTCAAAGTCAAGCTACATATAATAATACAAACTGACTGATGATTTTAATGTTGAAGCTAGCTTTTTAAGGACTGTCAGGGAGTTGTGGAGTGAGTGGCGTCTTCATACCACAAACAGATGTTTTTTATGAGGCTTGACCAAACTGAAGATATCAGCCAAAAAATATTATCTGCATCATTAAGGTCCTCCCAAACCCACAGCATCATCTGACAAAATCTAATGATTGCTGAATTCCACCATGAAAACTTGAATTGCTATAGTTTTACATATACTTTACTGAATTGGTACAGCAGTATTAAACATGGTGGTCTGGGAAATGAACTGCTACATGTTGCCTTACTGAGAGCAAATACAGTTGCCTTGGTTTAATGCAGAGCTACAAAAAAAAAAAAAGAAAGTCAACAGGACTTTGACCGTCTGGCAGGGTTGGCATGGTGATGGCAACCACACTAATACTGGAAGCAGCAAAATGAGCTGTGGTGATAGAGTCAAGGCTGAACAGTTGGCACTAAGGGCTGAGCTTGGGTAAGCAGGCATATATACAAAGATAAGGGAGTAGTGCTAATAATACTGTAAGACTGACTCCAGTTAGACATTAAAAACTTGGCAGATCAGGCTGTGCCCTGGTAAAATAACATCAAGTGATGTATGATAAGTTATTCTTCCCACTGTCCACCGCATCACCTGACAGTGAGTGACCCTCAGTCCGATTTGAAGTGAGTGACCTCAGTTTGTTTTAACAGTGGATGAGTCAGTGTTTGATGGAGTGGTTTCCACGGCAGGTGGGTTAAAGGAAGAAAACAGCTGACGCTGATGCAGCAATGTTACCTGTGGGTGCAGAGGAAGGGTTGAGCACCAAAGGGGATGTGGACAGTGAGGTCAGGACAGTGGCCGCCATAACCTCCTTATCAGCATGACCTGAGGGCTTCCTGCAAAACACACAAATACAGATTGACCACAGAGGAAAAAGTCAAGTGTTGTCAGGATATGTTTGAACAAATCAAACTTCAGCAAAACTCTGTAGAAAAAAAGTTTGTGGAAAATTATTTAACAAGAAAAGTCCTACTATGAAACTGGATAACTAGGAAATTGATAACTGAAGACATTTTATTCTTCACCCCCATAATAGAGAAATTTGGACAATGCAGCCGACATATCTGATAAATCAAATAGCAATAGCGTTGAGACTTACGTGATTATATATGTACAGTAAATCTAGGGCAATATTCTGTTTGTGTGTGTGTGTTTGAGTGTGTAGCACGCGTGTGCACATGAGGATGTATTGGAGAGCCTCTTCAGTGAAGGGGTTTTGTGGTGTGTTTCTGCACAGCTTGTGCAACCTCGCTTAGCGAGAGGGAGAGATGCTGCTTCCTCCCTTCCTGCTCAGTACACCCCATGCTGAGCATTCCACCCTCAGCTTAAACCTTATTTATACTGCCCATTGGAACAAGCAGCATTGCACATATGCATGCACAGGGAGCCCAGAGACTGTGCTTTGGCACACGATATTCTCATAAAAATGTGACCAGAACAACAGTCTTTTGTGTCATCCTGCAGTGAAGCATAAACAGCTTCATTCTCTTAATCTGTTCTATCTTGCACTTTTCACCTCTGTTCTTAATGTCCTTTAAAGCAAATTGCAGGGCCAAGAAATCACCCACGTGCTTGCACACACGCATAAACAGATTCAAATGATCGTGTAAAATGCAGAAATTGGCAAGCTGTCAAAGACAATGAGGTCAATGTATGTCCGCTATTTCGTACCATAAAATGCAAATCCAAAATGTTGTAAAATGTAAGTGGATACACCAATGTACTAACACAAAACAGACACATACATACATACATACATAAAAAGAGACAGAAGCAGAGATACACATGGTCTGCAGCTTTAAGAGGTCCTTGTCCCGCCCCCATACTTCTCCACTACACAACCAGAGTAAACTGGTTTGAGGCATTCTCTCAGCCAAGCCCTAAGCGTTGGCAGAGATCCACTTTGAGACTCAGTGTACACACACACACATGCGTAAAAAACTTCACTCTGGTCTACAAACTTGTACAGGAGTACGCTGTAATCAGCAAGTGTACGTAAACTGGCGCACACACACACACACACACACACATACACACACACACAAACAAACAAACAAACAAACACACAAAGACCCAATTTTAGAAGTTGCAACAAGACTTCTATAAAGCATTTATAGACACGGAAAAAAACTTTGGAAAGCGTCTCAGCTCCCACGCTGATGAGAACATGTTGGATGGGGAGCAAACAGATCACAGAGGAATGCACCAGATATGAAGGAATCTCTCAGAGACCGTATGAACGCTACACTACAATAAAGAGCAAAAAGACGTTGTTTTTACTTTCCAACAATCGGAATATGGGTTAATTATCTCTCTCTCTCTGTCGCTCTGTCTCTGTCGCTCTGTCTCTGTCTCTCTCTGTGTTCAGAATACAATGTGGGCAGTTTGCAAAACAAATACCAACATTGAGTGAATCACAGCATGCAAAGAATAATATCCATACCGCAGCTAAGACAGGGGACATAGCCAAAGGAGAGGTGGGTAACACACATATACACACTACTCATATACACATGCATAAACACACAAAGAGTCTGGATGGGAGATAAAGAGATAACAAGATTAGCCGTGTCCTGTTTCAGTCATTAGCCTTGTTTTCAGCACTAAACAGGGCCAACCAGGGACATGCTTTTGATTTATGGGCCTCTGTCTCTTTCATAATAACATTTCTTTGCTGCTTTTCTCATTTTGTGGCGAACATGGACAACGTGTTGTTGTTTTCTATCCTTCAAAATGTAAGACTGAAGTCTTGGCAAATTAAGATTTGGCCTGCCTACGGTGTGGAAAAGTGGTATACTAACAGCATGCCACTGAACGTCACGCAGATCTGTTTTTTTGGTGTGTGTGTGTGTGTGTGTGTGTGTGCGCATGTGTGAAACATACCAGAAAAGAAACTGTAAAGACAGCCTATTAGTCAATTCCTGAGGTTATTCAAACTTTGATATTTCTCTTTCTCTCTCGAATACACAC
The DNA here is from genome assembly GCF_900880675.1 of Sparus aurata. Classification (NCBI taxonomy): domain Eukaryota; kingdom Metazoa; phylum Chordata; class Actinopteri; order Spariformes; family Sparidae; genus Sparus; species Sparus aurata. Next base: position 13,977,754 of record NC_044193.1, read on the forward strand.
AGAGATGAACACACACACACACCCACACACCCACAAACACACACACACACACACACAGGAGGAATACCAGCACACTCCAGACCCCATTAATATCCCCATCCTCCTCAACCCCCTCTGATTTCCTGACATTGAGCTTTATCCTTCCTCTGTTTCCCGGCAGAACCATGATACTCCACCGCAGTTTCACTACATCTGTTGCGAGTGTTTCTGCGCGTCTGTGTGTGCATGTGTTAGGCAATAAACAATGCACACAGCGTGTTTTGGACACTTGTTCTCGGAGGTCCAACTTCCAGTTGACTCTTACTCACACTGATGACAGTGATGCTAATCTACTCCTGCTATCAGACTGACTTTGATATCAATGTTTACACCAAGTTTGAAGCAGATGGCTGCCACATTTTGCCATCGTTAGGCCAATTTGTCCAGATAACTGTTCATTGCTTACTCTGATGAACACATCAGTGCCTGCAGATACTCCAAATGACACACTCTGCTACGCTCTGTAAAAATTCTCGCCTGTCTGTGAAATAACTGTGGAGCCATTAAAGTTGGTGGGAGCGGAGGACAGGCTAAAGAGTGAGTGCACTGACGCAATAGTAAATCTGTCCGCATCTTCTTAGGAGAGGCTTTATTTTGGTGGAAGTTAAACTGGGGATGCCTTTATTTAGTGCCCAGAAAGAGCTGATTGGAGAGCAGAGATGGCTGTCAACAACATAGGGTTCTGTGTGTGTATGTGTTTGGGATATGTATGTATGTGTGTTTAGGGGGTGGGATGGGAGTTTGGGCTCTTTGGTTTTTCCCTCCCAGGAATTGGATGTTTACAAGAGCCTTTCGGTCCAACCCTGGTACATTTATGGATCGCAGTAAATTTAATGATGACATGATAAACATAACAGTTCTCCCCCACATCAGCAGATGAACATGTGTAGGCGCATACACTTATGTGGTAACTGAGGTAATTAATGTAGAGTAGTGACACCATTCATACTCAGGGCCATCAGTTTTACTGTCACTGACAAACACGTGTACTGTACCTGCATGTCTGTGTGAGTGTGTGCGTGTAGTATGTGCAATTCTGGTTGTCAAACTAGAGTACATGCACAAACAAAACCATACACTCACTCTCTCACACCCACACCATACCCACCTACCCTCCTTCCTCCCTCAACTGTTATTGGCTTTGCCTAGGCCAAGAACCATCCCTTCTGGCAGCGGCACAACACACAGGCCGGCTAAAGTCAACAAGCCAGGCCCAGGCACATACAGAGGGAGCGAGAGAGAAAGAGAGAGAGTGAGAGAAAGAGAGAGAGAGACTATTGCTCTGAGCCAAGGTGCAAGTAGCAACAACAAGCTCAGACTGCAGAAAGGGGGAGAGTAACAAATGTACAGTGGAGCCCGACCAATATATTGTTTGGCCGATGTTGTTCCAAAATATGCAATAATTTTTCCAGAACAGAAAAGGTGTTTGGCATAATCTATAATTATTAAATTCCCAGTGAAGTTTATTAATATTTTACAGTTCAACAATAAACTTCTTTGTCTGAACTGAGGTCAGTGAACTGAAACCAGAAACTCACTGGGAATTTAATGATTACAAATCAATCCAAGCATCTTTTTATGCGTTGCTTAAAAAAGATATCAGACAACATTAACGACAATACTGCTGTATCTGTAAGAGGCCAGTATTGGCCAAAACAGTTCTGATACTCATTTTCTGCAGTATTGCCGCTCCGCTACAAGCTCCGCACTTTCTCACCCTTCTCTCCAACAGCAAGTTGACACATGCTATTTTCAAAGGCCTAATCGTACCTAGAAAAGTTTTTTTGTAGAATTAACTGTCTCTAGCCAATAAAAAGAATGTCGTACCTCGGTGTGATGTTTTGTTAAATTGATATTTCAATAAAAAATCTTTAATTTAATGCCCTCAAAGTTTCCTTTTTTTTCCTCTGTGGTACTGTATCTAAATTATTTTGAGGTATCATATTACAGTTGAAGATGAGCTCATCTGAACCAAGGTGCAGTAATGAGTCAAGGATTAGACTGAGTATTTCTATGGGGTGATTTTCAAGCTTAACTTTTTACAAGTTGGATACACCTGGAAGAAAACTCCCAGCACAGTGGATTTCCAGACTGTCCTAATAGGACACTTGGACTTTGATACTGCAAATGGTGATACGATTCTGCCGTGTTGCTGTTTGGCAGCCCCCACCTACCACCCCCAACCAATACTACTGAGGGCTCTCTGCTGTTGTCGGGGAGAAGACTGGGCCTTCCTTCTATATATAACACAGCACCTCTACTCCAGTTACCAGCCTGGTAGAAAGCCCCAGGATGTGCCTGGTTAATAGCACATATTGCCCTCAGTACAAGCCCACTAACAGTTCACAACAAACCGCCACAAAACACACTCCATAACTTTGAAAGACAACTAGTAGGCCACACGCGCAGATGAAAAAAAATACCTGATGTGTTTATCTGTGGTTCACTGAACTTTCTTATGGTGTGTTTTTCATCTCACTTTTTCTTCCAAACCTTAACTAATCCCTCTCCCCCCCTGCATGTGTATTCCACTTGTTTGACAAAGCCAAGACTTAGTTTATCAGACCATGACTTCCCATGACCCCCTTCTTACACTCAGCTTTTTCTGTTCGTGAAAGAGCAAACTATGAATATTACGAAGCATGGAGCCTTCTAGTCTACAGGTACATGTGGTCATGGTTTCATTCTCAAAAGGCTGACATCAATTTAAACCCATAGACAACACAGTAGGTCTATTTTATTTACCAGGAGAAGAAATATGTGTCATGCAAACTGCTTGGAAGAAGCTGCTTTCATAAGGTCAAGAGAAAAGACCAATTAGAAAGGGCTGGGCAGTATCAGCAGATTTCATTGCTTTGAGTTGGCTAACCACAAAGCTCATCTGTTTTATGTCAGGATGATTCAAAGCTGTGCAGAGTTCAGTGAGGAAGGACTAGTTGCTCTGATCCTCCTCTTAGCTCCAGTGGTGATCGCTTTAAATAGCTCTCATGCATCCAGATCATGTGATCGATGTGATCCCCAAAACATGCATCAGGGTGTATTTGTGTGTCTCTGTATGTACTGTATGCATGTGGGCCGACTTCTCCATATCCAAAGCAGCTGTGTGTGCCTCAGATTGGCATTGAGACTGCTGTATGACCTTCGCCATAAGAGAGTTGAAAAAACACTGTCAAACAAGCACATGAAAACAAGTCCAAGTTTCAAACACCACTCTGCGTTGTGATAGGGACGCAAATTCACTGCACAGTGACCCTGTTTTCATTCTTCTTTCTGTCTCTGTCTGTTTCTCCCTTTATCTCTCTCGAACACAAACAAATGCAAATGCACACAGTGATGTAGATATGGAGACCAAAATTAAAAGTAATGTTTCCAGTCATGAGATAGACTTTTCCTGAGGCGAAGATTTTCTTTAAAGCACATGTTCACATCGTTCGTCCTCACGCATACTCAGAGGGAGAGAATGTAAGGGAGGATGACGGAGAAAGTGACGGGAACCACAAAACCACAAATGCTTTGTCAACCATTTTACCGTCACGTAGTTGATATGCATCTGTCTCTTTTTTCCTTTCAGCCTGTTTAAGGTGCAAAGGGATCCTGATGCTGGCTCTAAGGGAAATTTGGATTATGTTATCCTAGAGCACAGGAATCATAGAGGAACACGTAGACGAAAGCTTTTGAAAATGTGACACATCTTAAGTCAAAACAGTGCAGGGCATGGTATGATGTTGTCAAACTGGTATATCCTGTATAATGAGGTAAAATTGTGACAACTGAGGCCATTGTAACTGACCAGACTGGTGTTGACGATCGTCTGCCTGCTGTGCAGCCCCATCAGCTGCCCCATCCATACCCACTATAAATAGAACACGCACTGCTCTCCATTCCCTCCGTCCCCCATCATCCTGCCTCCTCTCCAGTGTATTACGTAATGGCCTTAGTCCCTCTCACTCGATCTCACTTCCTCGCTTGCTCTGTAGGCAGATGGCCGTGATTGGCAGTAAACAGTCTAAACCCCTGACCCAACACAAGCCTGAGCCCCCATGTTTACATCAGTCACTCTGTCACTGTTTCCTGTTCTGTATTACTATCTCTTTATACACTATAAATATGTGGGTAAGCGTTTTTGTGGGGGATGTTCGCCATTAGCAACCTAATGAAAATATTGTTGTTATGATCAGGACATTTCCTAAATGTGTTTTTGCTACATTGAATATTGTTTTCAATAAGTGCTATTTGCCCACTTTGATTAAGTGAGTTTGTGTCATGTTTTGTAGGATTGTATTTTCCTGTCAATATTATTGAAAAATAGTCTTTGGGGAAAAATATCATGATTATTTGACTGAGGTTTGAACTTCGGTTCAAATACCTAGAAAATTAGAACATCCGTAATCTTGGTAATTCACAGTCTGCAGTGCAGTCTACACATGTTGCCCCTTACGTAAGTCCCCAAGCGTCAAGTCCCCTGGAGAGGGAGAGGCTGTTAGACAGGAGCTGTGTCTCTTTAATGTGGGCTGTGAATGTAATGGCTATTCAGTGGCAGGACAAAAAGCCCTCTCTGTCTGTCTCTTGATCATCGAATGCAATCTGTAGCCTTAGGGCCAAGCACAAACAACGGACAGCTTTGTTTGGGCAAAATAATAGAAGATAGACACGGAGCAAAAGGCATGATTCCCACTGTGGTGTCTGACTCCCCATGTCTGCACACTATGTCATAAACTACACAAGACAGGATCATATAAAAAATGTTCACTTTACCAGCGAACTTGCAGGTTGAAAAGGGTTTGCTCTGTTTGCAGCAACCTGTATTGACATCCCCCCCTGAAGATCAGAGCCGTGCTTGTAGCGCATGTTCCTCAGAGAGAAAATGTTGACACAGCAGAAGCAATTAACCAGCTGACGACAGAGTAGATGATGACGCATTACTTGACTTGCATGCCATGCCCACATCTTGTGGTAACAGCTAGCCATGGGGATATTGCGGGTCATTACGTTTGTAGTGTATGGCTTACACAAGTCGGTCCAGTGCTGGCAAACATAGTTCAGACACATGAATCGTATCATTATTAGCACACAGACATGTCCTGGTTTAACCCCTCAAAAAACTATTCAACACATCTTTAATGAGTTACCTGTCATAGGTTTAAGCCTGTGATCAGTCTTTCTACACGTTCTACTTTAAAACATCTAAGGTAGGGAAGACGATTCTTCAGAAAGATGATTGATGTCGAGTGTCATTCCCAGGTCATCAGATATCAACGCTCTCGGTTAGAATTTCTGTCCGTATTTGATGACCTGGGAATGAGACTCAGCTGTCATTCAACTGTCCTTCTCCAGGATCGCCTTGCCCTTGAATCAGGGTTTACAGAAATTTGCAACCAGTCTGCTTGTCCTGGAAGATTTTAATGTCTTGGAAAAATTGGAGAAATTACTGTCAAATATTATATGTGTGTACTGAGCTTAAACACAATTCACATCGATTGCTGATGCTATCAACAGTCGGTGTTTCTCCTGAATTGCTTACCCCATCTTTCATCAATTCAAATTATGAACAATAAACATGTTTTTAAACTTAAAAATGTTAGTTTTATGACTTAAAAGTATTTTAAAGGTGATAATATGTCAAAGAAAATTATAATCAGTTATCTATAGATGAAGAATTACCTGTTTGATTTGATAATATGCTAATTCACAACACCTGTGATGCTTGTGTCTCCAGAGAAACGGGTTTACAACTAGCGACGCCTTACTCTTTTGCCCCGATATCACTTCAGGCTACACGACAATATTAACTTCCCTCACAACTTCTGTAAGGCCCTTCCGTTAACAGTGTTGTTGCTAGGGGAATGCATGGCAGTCTTTTAGAGTGATGACCTTAGATTTTTGTTCATCGCTTCTACAAAGAGAGAATAAACAAGACGGGCCCTTCTGACTGAAAGCACTGCTTCTTTAATAACATTTTTAATTTGAGTCATGAGCCGATGGGGTGAGCCAGAGAGGTCAACGGAGCGGAAGTTGTTGGTTGTTTTTTAACATTCTTCATGTCTTCAGAGCACTGTTATTTTTGTCTATAATCAATTACAATCGTATTTCCAAACTCTGGGCTAAACGGAAATTTTTTATTTTTCTTGCAGACAATTAAGCTGCCTATTTGTTCTATGGGATCAAGGAATCCAGATCAAATCAAGAAACAAAAGTTAAACTGGCAGGTCATCAACTAAGATTGTTTTCCTTTGATTTAAACACCATAAGGGATAACAAGTTGGGGAGGAAGTCACATTGCTAACATAGATGTGAAATTCAGGGCAGGAAAGGACGGATCACAACCAAAGTTCCAACACAAAGATAACATGTCTTGAAACTTGGAGAGCAGATTAAAATGTCGGAGAGCCCTGAACAGAGCGGTCAGTTCTCTCTCTGCTGTACTCATACTCTTATTTTGTTCCTCATTCTTTACTTCCCACTCCCTCTCTTGCCTGCTCTTGAGATTTGCCCTTCTGCCATCACAAGCCAGAGCAAGCCTTTGCCGGGTTTCCTGTGTTTTGCGAAAGCAAACTAATGCTGCTCCAAAGCCACTCTGCTCTGCTTACTCTCGTGAAGCCAAATGTCTGCAGGGCAGCATCAGACAGACAAAGACTCCAGTTAGCAAAATAAACTGATCACTATCTTTTTCTAGAAAAAGAAAGTGAGGGAGCTGGATCTCAGAAGAAGAAAGTGCTTAAAATGAAAAAAGTACAGTAAGTGGATGAATGGCTGTGTCCTTTGAGGTAGTGTGATGAGTAGGGTTGAACGGACGATCATTAATATTTTCATATTATTCAATAGTGGTTTTTCAAGATTGACAATAAGTCATTCTATTGGCAGAGGGCTAAAGTAGTAGGAGGGGGTTGGGGGAGAGCCATCAAGCCACACCAGTGATTGGCAAGCATAGACATCTTAGTTAATAACTTGTACTAACTTGTATTTAGGATATCAAGGGTTATTGTAATAATAAAGGAATATTTCTAATCTTCAATACTCCTGGTAAAATAAATGTAAAACTAGATAATAATAAAGAGATAAAAATAAATCTTAATATATCATAAATAATATATATGCTGTAATACTGTATGTACTTGTTGTCATCAAAACTGATGACTAAACTACATTCTATAAATGTTTATGACTGTTGTCATGTGGTCAGTCGTGGTTAATAATGTCACTTTCAATTCAAAGCTGACATGGCAGGGGTCACGATAACTTGTGTTATCACATGTCAAATAGCAATGCACTTTACATCCAGGCTATGGTGAAGTCCAATGTCCACTGTCTTCTACACTTCCAACCAAACCTAGACTAGGTTGTTAAAGTGAAGCAATCTTTTTTAACTGTTAAAAAAGAGGAATTAACAAGTGAGTGTAGTAAACAGTGTTTGCCTGTTGGGTCAAAGCCTGTGAGGTTACTCTGTAGCAAAGAGCTAATCAGCTTTAGCAAGGAGCAAAATTAACTTTATTGTCCAATGGCAAAATGACTAGTGTATATACAGATTTCACCAGTCACTCAATTGATAACCATTGTTTTTATGGCTGATAAGTGAAGCAAATCCACATGTCAATTACTTGCATATTATAAATCATCATTTGACTGGTGGTTTGTGTTTATTGTGTGCACTGGTCAAGGGGTCTAATGTAAGGAGGCATTTTTTATGTGGACCATATATAATCAATACATTTGTAATTTCATTTTTATATTTCTCAAATGACAGTGAGTGGAAAAACATGTTGACATGTCCACAAACATCACCAACGTAAAAGTGCGTATTAAAAGTATCAGAAAATATATATATAATTTACATACATGCATTGCTGTGTCGTATCCGTATCCCTTTATCAGGAGCATTTATTCACACATTCGTTCAATTTGATAGAGGGTTGATATCAGTTTCTATTCTTGTGTGTTACATTTTAGTGATGAGCCTTAAAATTCAGGATGTGGCTCCAAGCCTATAGTGGCCCATTCAGACTGTTTTGGACACTAACTAATAAAGGAAGCAGAAAAAAAATGCCACAAAACCCACATCTTTAAAATTTTAAGTCTCCCAGTGGATTGTCTGGCTCTGTGCCAACAAAAGCCATTCACCTCTCTGCAAATTATCAGTGTTTCAACATCCTGCAAGAGGAGGCTGTCACACTTTTGGGAATTAGCAAAGGAAAATGGCCCCTCTTTCACCCTGCAACGCTAGCAATGGGATAATTAATAAGACGAATGGAGGCAATTAAAGCACATCATGGAAACACTGGAGAGATAATGATGATGATAAGACTGAGCATCTACCTAGTCAGCTCTGAAGAGACGGAGAGTTGCTCCTTTGTGAGACATCTGAGGATATTAATCCCTGACTCTGGACCAGACTGCACCCTTTACAAACACGTTAAAATATAAAAGCTGAGTTTCACAAAGCAGGAGGAGAATGACTGCTAGTTGGGTGCAAATGACGAGTCTCGGTGTGAGAACTGTGCATTTTCTAACAAGGCCAAACCTGGCAAATGGTCAGATTAGGGTTCCCGAACAGACAAGCAGACAGATGGGAGCGCTTGCCAGACACAGCAAGCCGCCCTGGCCCGGGGAAAGTCATGCCTTGTGAGACTGAACTGTTTTTCTGTCAAACAGTCAGGCCTCTCTACAGCCAAGACTCTTCACTGTCAGATACACACAAATTCAGAACACTGACTACTGCAAAATCCTGAATTGCTGACTTAAGAATGGTATATGAAAAGACACACTGGCGAGTTTTGAAGCATGAAATTTTGGACATCTACAGTTCCATGGCAACTGAGCAAATTTAATCTGCTGACGAGGGCTGCGTGATAAGGTCAAAAGCTCTGGAACAAGTGAGTAATTGGACCTTCAGTTGATATGGGTTTTTCTTCTGCTGTTCAAAAGTACAAAACAAGCTGTCAATCTTTGTATGGCAAAGTATATCTAAATTAGATTTACATAAACATCAGCAGATAGGAGGTAGCCAATTAGGGCAGCCACAGTTTAAAGGATGGATAATGATGTTGTTTGGACAGTAGAGAGGAGCCTTGTGTTAAGCTAGTGAGGATTCAGAGGCTTATAACAGATCCAGTTTCAGATATACCAACATGCCACTACACCTCATTCATTCTCACACACACACACGCGCAAAAGACGTGCAGATATGCACGTACTTGGCACCTTGAGTGCCCATTGGTGTATCTACATTCTCTGGTGAATCTGGTCGAATGTTAAGAGGCTGACATGAGACCTTCCGCCCCCGTTAAGGAGAGCTGAAGTGAAACCAGAGACAGAAACAGCTGCTCAACATACCAATAAAATGAATAACACTCTCTGCTATAAGTACAGAGATGCCCTCACTTTTCCTTGTTTCACTTCTTCTTTTTCTTAATTTTACAGCTTTGACAGAGAGTATTGTTGTCACTTAGTTATAGCCCAGTTACATTTTACATTCTGCAATTGTAAAATGCATACCAAAAGAAAAAAACTTCATAATCTTTAAACCTAACACTAATTGGCTTTAGTAGACTCAAAATAAGACCGCAAATGAAAGAAAAAAATGGATGGTACAATCAAATCTTGTCAACATGCTCGTGAAGGATTTCTTCATGTCCTCCTGAGGATGTCACATGACTGACAGCAAGCAGGTCATAAAGTGATGATTTCATATCACTCTGATGATAATTTTCATTATCAATGAACCCAGTGATTATTCTCTAGATTAATCAAGTAATCATTGGGTCTATGGAATGTTAGAAAATGGTGAATAAACTCAATCTGTTGTGATGTCTTTAATATTGTAAGTCCTAAACCCAAAGATATTCAGTTTAATATGATATGAAACAGAAAAACGATCAAATCCAAATGTTGGATCAACTGGAACAGCATTACCTGGCAGCTTTGAGAGAAATATGATAAATTGATTCTTAAAATACCTGCCGATAAAATTTCTGTTAGCAGACTAAGAAATTGATCGAACAACCCCCAGATTCCACCGAGTCTGTCTTTGGCGCTTTACAGCCACGATGCGCTCGCCTGAGCTGACTGCAGCTGTTCTAGACAATGCTCCTGTTTCCAACAACTGAGCCATGAGACGTTTCAGCGGCGTCCCAGAAACGGCTCTCCTTTCTGCCCCGCAGAGAATGTGTGCCGAGCCTGTTTCTGACGGAAGCAGACTGCAGCCGCACCAATCTGCACAGAGCAGATTGAACGAGACAGGAAGTCTGACAGCAGAACTGCATAGTGCATCCAGGCAACTTTCAAAATTAAACGCCTTATATAGACTCGGAATATACGGCACAAGGAATCTTGAAATATTAACAATAAACATACTCAAAACAGACAAATAACGAAACCATTTAACAACATAGCTGACTCATCCACGGTAGAAGCACAAAAATCAGGGGGAAAAAAAATTACTATCTAGATAAATAGTATATCTGTCTAAAACAAGCAAATTCTAAGTCTGGATCGGGCAGCAAATGGATTCTTCTGAAAGTAGGACAGTGAGCTCTGACATCTTAATGCTGCACCAGCCACAATAATTCAACGGAGATGATGAGATGTCAAATTGTTTTTGAACGTAGTGGCATTATCCCATGCCCTTCCCTTTTCTCTCTTTGCCTCTGTGTCTCTCCCGCCCTCGCTCTTCCATCGTTTCCTCATGGTGTAATTATGGTGAACAAAACACAGCGTAAACACCAGCTCGTATATATATCGTGACCATGGTGTTGATTCTTGGTCCAAACCAGATCAGGGCAGATCGGACAGGAAAGAGGAAAGAGCAAATGCTGTTAGACAAGAGACTGGAGACCAGCCTTACCCTCTGCATACATCTCGACAATTCAAACCTCATGAAATATGTCAGGCTCGAAAAAACCACACCAATGAATGCCTATGGTTTATCAACCAAACAACAGGGAAAAAAGTGTTAACACTTGCTCCTTCAGATGAAAATCAAGTGTGGGTGAGAATGACTACATTGTGAAAATCTCTAGAGCTGCAAAACTGAATCAAGTAGTTTTCAACTATTAAATTAATCAAAAGCTTTTTTAACATCCATTTAATCGGTTAAAGGGTGAAGTGTAAAGTCCAGGTTCTTCAATGTGAATATCTCCTAGTTGCTCCTAGTGTCTTTACTCCGCTATGATAAACTGAAAGTCTTTGGGCTGTGGACAAACAAGATGTTTGAGGTCATCATCATCATCACCTTTGGGACACATTGATCGGCATTTTTCACAATTTTCTGACATTTTATACACAGAACAACTCATTTACTATTCCAGCAAATTACCAACAGATTGACTGACAATGAAAATAATCATTCATTGCAGCCCAAACCCTGGAACAGCTGACTTTCTGAGCTCATGTGGGCGGTGATCAAGGCTCTACTCTTCACCTGACTGGACAGCCTTGTACACTCAATGCTTTGTGCTGTGGCATGTTGGTGCTGGAAGCCACCATCACTAAGATTAAGCGAGGATACTTTCTACCTCCCCCCAGGCCGGAAATCTCCACGTTATCTTGGCAGCAGTCAAAGGAGTCCGGGGGTGTGTGACTGCTCCTGTTTAAAGAGGCGTCCGGGCTCAAAAAGCCTCTCTTGTGTAAAACACCTTTAAACACGTTTTCACAGTCAGATTTTTATATAATTCAAATTTCAACTTCTCTCTTTCGCCTTTTTTTAAGGATCTGTGGATACCCAGCATAGATTAGTGAGGTTTAGCTAACCAAAAGAGAGAAGTTGTGAGAAAAATCTATCTTTATCTTTCTAAACAAGTTTATAGCTACAGGGAGGAGACCACAGATCCCAAGCTAATGGGTGAAAAAACAAACACTGTGCACATAAAGCAAGAATCTGTCATCTTCCTCACCCCCTCCTCTCTCTCTCTTGCTCTCTCTGTATTACTCCACACAGACAACTCGTGAATATCATATGTAGCCATGCACATAAGGAGTCACTTTAAGTATGTACTTGGGGATCTGTCGACATGTGTGAATACTGCTGGCTGACTCAGCAGGACGAGGACTTTGGTGCAATATCAAGGAGGTGACGGGAACAGTGTAACTAGTAGATCTGTGTTAAATGAAACCTCACTACCTCACTGTGGGTACATCATTATGGTGTGTGTATCTGTGTGCATGTTTGTGTATGTGCACTGTATGATTGAGGAGGAAATTCTGGATAAAAACCACAACAAGTGCTCGCTTGTAAAGCTGCATGATCGATTGTTTTGTCCCACAGCACTATTCCTTTGAGGGCAGTAAAGGACATTACCCAGGCACACACAGCTCTATTGTTAAGGACATGCATGTCTACACACACACACACACACACACACTTAAGGACAGACACGTAAAAAAGGGGGTTTATGAAGAACTGGGCCCACTGGTTCCAGCAGCCTGGGTGTGGCACGCACAACTATTTATTTAAGCCGGATCTTTGAAACGTACTTAAGTCAAGTTTCTAGCTGTGGAGCAGCCATTTAATCTCAGCAGTGCATTTTCTGCTTGATTTATCCAATCCCTCGCCCAGGCTCAGGCATTTTGAAAGGTCAATGCTCACTTTGCTTAACTGTGTCAACACAAAATCGATTGGGATGCCAGAAGTTCAGAACAGCTCTCTTCCACAACTTAACTAAAAGACAGGGCTGTCGATAATCCTTTAATTATAAGTGAGATCAAGGACATCTGACGTTCCTCAGCATGCAGTCAGAAACCACAGCCAGCGCTGTGTTTTTTACCTCCTACATGCTGCCACTGTGAAGTCAAGGTAGCCTTGATGTTTCACTGGTTACTGACAAAGCAAGAAGGGAAGGAAAGAGGGGATGGTGAAGGAGCGAGAGGAGTGGGGGTGCTTTAATTGTGGTAATATTTGAAAAGTACAAACATATAAACTACAGACAACTAAACAATGGCTTAATGTTTATCGGAAAAAAGCTGCCTGATGAGAAAAGTGTTTCCTGACAAAGAAAGAGAAGAGAGAGCATATTTAACTACATGCTGAACACTAATTAAAAAGCAAAAACATGAAAGCAGATGTAGGCCATTCAGCACCGCACAGTACAAAGTGTTAGGCGTTTCTCAGACTTCTCTTGTTTGCAGTCTGGGCTGAATTTCACTGCTTGTCATCAGCAGACTGGGATGACTTATGATTGAGTTGCGCAAGACTGTGTGTGTGTGTGTGTTTGTATTTGAGGATATTTATAAGTAATTGCAAGCAGGAGAGAGCAAACCCTGTGAAACTAAGGGCTTACAGAACATTTTGAAGACAGTTACTTCAGCCTTTCTCTCCGCCACCAAGGATCTGGTTTTGGAACCAATTTGCATATCCACTGGAGCATTACTCAGTACACTCAGAGAATTTTCCTACCGCATTGTGCAAATTAATCTGCCACAGTGAGACGTAACACAATCGTCAGGATTAGCTTTATCGTTGTAATCTACTGTTTGAATGTATAATGATATCATCTGATTAGTCAGTGTGATTTTAAGGAAAAAAACAAGCTTTGAACGACAAACAGAGGAGAAATGTACGGAAGAGGATTAGGGCCACACATGAATTTTTTTTGTAGTTCTGACTTTAAAGTCAGAATTCTGAGATTAAAGTCAGAATTCTGAGAAAAAAGTCAGAATTCTGAGAAAAAAGTCAGAATTCTGAGAAAAAAGTCAGAATTCTGAGATTAAAGTCAGACTTCTGACTTTTTTCTCAGAATTCTGAGATTAAAGTCAGAATTCTGACTTTTTTCTCAGAATTCTGAGATTAAAGTCAGAATTCTGACTTTAAAGTCAGAATTCTGACTTTAATCTCAGAATTCTGAGAAAAAAGTCAGAATTCTGACTTTAAAGTCAGAATTCTGACTTTAATCTCAGAATTCTGAGAAAAAAGTCAGAATTCTGACTTTAATCTCAGAATTCTGACTTTAAGTCAGAATTCTGAGATTAAAGTCAGAATTCTGAGAAAAAAGTCAGAATTCTGAGAATAAAGTCAGAAGTCTGCACATGTAAATTTTTTTTGAGTTCTGACTTTAATCTCAGAATTCTGAGAAAAATGTCAGAATTCTGACTTTAATCTCAGAATTCTGACTTTAATCTCAGAATTCTGAGAAAAAAGTCAGAATTCTGACTTTAATCTCAGAATTCTGAGAAAAAAGTCAGAATTCTGACTTTAATCTCAGAATTCTGAGAAAAAAGTCAGAATTCTGAGAAAAAAGTCAGAATTCTGAGATTAAAGTCAGAATTCTGAGAAAAAAGTCAGAATTCTGACTTTAATCTCAGAATTCTGACTTTTTTCTCAGAATTCTGACTTTAAAGTCAGAACTAAAAAAAAAATTCACATGTGGCCCTAATCCTCTTCCGTAGAAATGCCTCCCTGGTTTGTGAATATAATGTTTGCGAATCTGCAATTTCAGTGCTAATAGACATATTGTGATCATTCCAGACAATAGAATGTTATACTTTTCCTACCTTATGAATGGACACAGTCACTGAAAAAAGTTGTGAAAATTAAACAGTATCACCTACGTGCTGCAGACATGTGTTTATGAGTGCTTCAGAAAGACAGAAAAGACGGGACCATGACAGACAGATTAGAATCTGAATTTTCTATACGAGAATGGACTAATCTTTCCTGGAAGAGAGAGAGTCGGCATTGTTCAGAGGGCTTCATCTCCTCTGGATTTGAGTAGGATTTAGTCGGTCGTACTTCAGACAAAGGGGCAGAGGGCAAAAGCCCAAGAGAGAAGGAAAACAAGAACTATGGAAGAGATAAAGAAGGGAGGTGGGGACATTTCTACAATGCAGAAAGAACAGCAACATCTTAGACACAAACCTTATCACCAAGGACCTTTTTTTTTATTATCTACCGTATACTCTGGAATCGATGTTTACTTATGCAGCTTCAACACCACCCAAATTTTAGGAGCTTAAATAGCAAGTTAGTGATAGTAGTTGCATGAAAGATTAAAAAAAACGTTGGGAGAGATATGATGAGCAGACGGAGGGGGAAAGCCACACAGCAGCTGCTGGTTGGTAGGAGGAGCACAGTGTAGAGAGTAGAAGGACAGAAAGACTGAAGACAGAGGCAAGGCAGTTGAGTATGGCATCTCTAAGAACAGGAGGCCTTATGTAAGTGTCTATTAGTGTGGGTGAGCAAGTGATAAAGCATTTCACTGCAGCGGTGCCAGAGCCGCTCCACAAGAGTTTCCCACCCGCTTGATAAGTGTTTCTTTCTCTCTGTGTCCGTAAGGAACCGCGCTGGAGGACATACGTACAGAATGCAAACAGTATTTAAACTATTTGACAAGAAAGATTTTTGATATTTGTAATGTATAGTCAAACTGTAGCACCCAAGTATTTTGGTTTGAAATCCTGCATTTTTCTTTTGAACTACGGATCCTGTATCATAAATAGATATCTGGCAGAGCGATGGGAGAAAAGCTCACCATTCATCACACTTTTGTTTTGTAGCCGAGTCACTGAACACGGAGCAAGGAGGCCGCAACGGCACGACGGGCTGTTAACTTTACAAACCAAGTCTCAAAATAACCACAAACCACAAAACAAACTGAGAGCGAAGCAGAAAAGGGTGACTGAAACAGAGGGCAACGTGACATTTATCTAAAAAGCAAATTATTCATCCACCGGGATTTATTTAAAATCAAAGCACTTTTTCAAACCTTGAAAGCATCGTATTAAAATGTAAGCATTTTCAAGGATTTCCAGCACCCGTACAGCCATGTCAATATATTGGTACCATTCCTAACGTTGTCTACTTGACAGTACTGTTGCAGCAGAGCAGACTGTTTGCAGAAAGCATTCCTTCATGCCTCCTACTCTTCTCCACACTTATGAAATCGATTTAGTCTTTCTTCTTCACTGCATAACAGCTGATGATTAACGTCTCGTTAGGGCATTTTACACACACACACACACACACACACACACAGCACATATTTCAACCATTAGCTGGAGCATCTTATTCGAGTGAAGGAATGAATGATTCGGAGCCAGCCGCAGAGCTGAACCCTGAAAACACAAATTAAATAAAAGAAAACCATTGATATTATATGCTCACTCCTCCACACACCTTCAAGTCAGGAGACAGTAACGCTGCAGCGTTAGATGATGAGCTGTCTGATATAATCTTCCGTGGTAATAAATTGTCTATGCAGCACATAACCCAGATGCTTAGCCTGACCTAGCGGACATGCCAGATGCCTGCTCACGTCCTGGTCTGACCCTCCCCTCTTGCATGACTCCATTCATTGAGGGCGACCTTTCACCCCTGCCTGTGTCAATGCAAGAGCTTTAACCTCTTGTGGTCTGGAAGAAAGACACAAGGCTAATGTGGCATCACCTTCAGAAGGATTTTAATGCAACTAATGATAATACTGACACGCTTAACACCAACTCTGCATTATATGGAAAATATAAAAAGAAAACAACCACCTGAGAAGAACTGCTCAACTTGGGATGCCATGTCAGCAGTCGGGATGTGGGTTAGACATCCCAGGCTAGAGTGGGGGCAGGTAGCTGCTCCTCTGACTCTGACCTTCAACAACCGGCTGTAATGTCTCCTTTGGGAGAACAGGATCGGTGGTGGGGTGGTTAGAGGGGGATGGAGATGTGGGGGACTCTGCTCCAGCCTGCCTGTCTGCTTAGCCTAAACCCTCCTGGTGACTCTCAGCAGACCAAGTCAGAGACTGGTCGGTAATTATGTTAAAAACAGAGCCGTCTTTTTCCCTCCACCACTGACCCCCCTCGCTGCAGTAGGTTGCTCTGGTGTCCTGTTTATGCGGGCTAGTGTTTTCTATTCATGTTATCCTCCTGCTGTGGTAATAGTGTACCTGACCAAGGACAGATAAGAAAGAAAAGCTTTTTTCTCATCAAAACAAATGCCCCCTCCTCTCTTCATCAGTCCTCGTCTTTGTTCTGTTATCAGTGCACTGGATCTTTTGCTGATGAGTATTGACAGGTAGAACAAGGTCTGCTTTGGGGTGTGCTTGACTTAATCAGAGACAGAACAAGGGAAAGAAAGAGACATACACATATAGAGTGACATGACAAGTGGGACTGTTTAAATATACGCATAGGTCTGAATGTATTCAGATGAATATGCACATGTGTGTGAGTCAGTGAATGTATTGGTTCCCTCCTCCTTCCACTCCTGAGAGATCTTTGCCTGGGCTTGTCTAAAAGGGTTTTAACCTACTTTGCAGCATTTGCAAACTGACAGGACAAGGTGTGAAAGTGCAACATTGTCCGGGAGAAAGAATACGCCACTGATACAGTGGTAAATGTAGAACACACACAGGTGTGGAGGAGAGGACAGCTTTGGAGCCAAGGTCTATTTAAACATATTTAATCCTGTAACACAATGGCAGTATTACTGTAGCTAGTGGTGAGCAAATGAAAATAAATGGTTTTGTTGACATTATCCAAAAGCAGGGCACTGTGTGCTGCAAATGCACAATCAGGGACACACCCACAGACACAGAACTGCACACACATACTGATGTCAAGCACAAACTCCCCACTGTGACCACTACATGGAGAAAAATAGCTGCCACTGCGGTCCAATAGTGTGAATGAGTGTAGAATAACTATGTAACTTGGTGAAATGGTTGTTCACACAGAATAACAATGCAATTATTGTGCATTTTCAAACTGCTCTTCGCGATCACAGTCAAATGTACATACATCTGCCTAGAGAATGGTGGGATAAGCATTATCAATTCACCAAACAGATACAATGTTTTCAACGAAAATATGAATAATGGATTGTTTGGTTGTGAGAGAGGAGAGCAGAGCCTCTCATCACTGACTGCAATGCAAAAGCCAACTTTAGCAGGGTAAAGATGTGGACTTAATCTAAAAGGTCAATGCAACAACAAAGAGGCCTGGCTAATAGACCACACAGTTATATAATGTTATGCAACCTCTTTCAACGGCTGTGTGGTGTCAACTCAGAGTTTGTTATTGTGGTGGCAGTTTTCTGAGATAACTGCCAACATGCTGTGGAAAAGAGATGTTTGAAACCTGGCTAAGACCTGGATCGAGAGGGGAGAACTTGTCTGTGGTGGCCATACACTCTTGTACAGGCACTCACAAAGAGGAAGGCACAGCATCACACTGGTTTAAAAGCACGTTCAGTCTTGCATGCTCCCCACAGCCACTCCCTCAGATCATACATGACAAGAAGCACATGAAGTTCACGTGATGAACAGAGACAGATGGCAAGTAGTTTGAGTATGCACCACATCTATTATCAAGACTCTCAGCAGTTGTTGATAAACTAAATAATCAGTTTACAATGATGGTAGATAGGCTCAGAAAGAAACATTCTGATGTTTCTATGCTGATTCGATGAAGAGCTGCTCAGTTTTTGGACTGTACTGTACTGCCACCAGGCATTTGCCGTCTAGCAGACAGACAACAACTTAACAGAGACAGCAACCAATAGCTGTGTAAAATGAACGAAAGAGTGCTTAGGCACCGCCTACAGCCTCTCCCAGTGCTCTCTGCTGTTACATAATCACTCATCAGTGCACTAGGCTTGTCCCTGGATGCATTTTCTCCTTCCTCTGTGTGAAACAGTCTGTATGTGCACGTAAGTTTGTCTTAAAGGTCTGTCATAGAATGTCCCGAATACAAATGAGTGTGTGTGAATGAAAATGATGTAAAACAATAGCAGCAAAAACTCACTGAACTGCACATTTAACATTGAACCAAACACAGCCATACACAATGAAGCTTTTTCTCCTGCCTGACACACAGTGAGTGCAGCACACTGACAGATCCACTAGCATGGCCTGTCAAAAGAGGGTCAGCGTACTTCTTTGTACTTCCAATGTATTTCAGAGACAGTGAGACGATTCATTTGTGAAAACTTTCTCAAAAGCATTTAACTGATTTACCAGTAAACAACACCAACATACTATATCTATCCTATTCCTTCTCCCCCTTTTCCTTCCGTCAAGTGATTGGGCAATCCTGGCCCTCATCTCGGGCTCTGGCTCTCTGAGGGCATATTTCGAAACTATTCTGGATGGAACACCAAACATGTGGTCAGTTGACCAGTGCGCCCCCACAACATTCATGCCCAAACCACTGTACAGTTGTAGCCAGAGGGTGAATTCCACTTTTATTCAAGACTCTGAACACAGGTTTGGAGTTAAGTATGAAAGTTATTGATTAGTTTCATCACCCAGAAGTCAGTGTCAAATAAGCACTTGGACTTGGCTGAACAGAAACAAGAGCTGGGCACACAAAAAATGGTCTGACAGAATCCAATGGGGTTAATTTTACACCCACCCAAAGTTTGTGTTTAAATATCAAGTCAAGTGAGGCCTTAAAATAATTTGATGATATTTTCCGCCTATATTGTAACACAATATATGTCTTGATATTTTGAAATCTCATCAATAACATTCCATAAATGCTAAGACCGTGCAACAAAATAAAATACTGTAAACCTTTTGACCAAACACCTCGATATCAATATTGTGATAATATTGTAGGTGTGACGATGAGTACAAACACTTGAATGAGATAATTGATAAATAATAATCAGTAATGTGGATATGATGAAGACAGCTAATGCAAATATTAGTTCTGAATTAGTTCAGACTATCACATCACGTTAAAGTAATGCAGCCTTTAAAACTAGGAAAAGACAACACCTATGAAATGATATCAATAATCTAAGACAATATAACAATGATGTATTGCCCAGCCACAAGTTTAATCACATAAAATGACTGCATTGCTTGAAAATTAAGTCCATTTTCACACATTATGCAACCTTGAAGAAAAGCAAAAATGAAGACACAACAGGGGTTCATGACTGCGGCTGTCATCAGCCTCTCCGTACCTGTGTCTAGGGACCGGGATGTGGGAGGAGGGGAGGGGCTGTCTATCTGTCGGTTGTATGTTTCGCCCTTGTGCTGCCCTGAAGTTGTTGGCCAGCTCTGCCTGTTTCCCTGGGTTCCTGATGTCCAAGTGCATGAAGCCGCCTGGCAACTGCCCGTTTAAGCCTGGGCAGTGGGTAGGACTGCCCCTCTTCAGGATCCCAGTTGAACCTGTGTCTTTTTGGTCCCCCAGGCCATTCTAGAAAAATGAAGCAGTAAAACAGTAAAGTAAATTATTGGTGTGCCAATTATCAGCATGCCTCCATCAGAGGCATTGTGTGACAAACTAACCATTCTGTTGACAACCATCTTCCTCTTCATTGACTGTTTTTAACTATGGCACATGAACCTTCAGGAGCCAACCAGGGCTAGGGCTGTCCCAGGTCAAAAAACCTGTTCCTGCTTCTGTTGCCCTCTTCAGATTGTTTTGATATGTTTCCAAAAGACACAAGAAGTATGTGTAAACACTTGGGCACTTAATAAATAAATGCAAAACTTGTGGTTGAAGTCAAAGCTGCTGTCCTGTATTCTGATTCTGACTTGCTTGATAAGTAAACTATGTTTTAACTTAAAATAAGAAAGCAACCTAGATGAGACACTTTAAAAAAATTAGGATATAATCATTATCGGTTCATCTAAAGTATAATTCATGTATGTCTGTTTGTGGGAATATAAAATTAACAATATCTTGAGAGCCAGTGATGATTTCTTAAGTTTGCTTGATTGTTTTTTTGTCCCACAGTCCATAAGCTTCTGAATTCACTGTCACATATATAGTTGCAGCAAAATACTATTTTCAAGGTATACTTTGGTATGAATGTGTACATTTTCTTTATCTACAGTATTTAATTCTACTGTATTAGTGTTATTAAAAATAATGATAATTCAAGTTTATATCAAGTTTCCTCTCAGTCAGAGCATAATATAAGCATTTGTTCAACCAAAAAACCCTTCAGTTTCATTCCGATAAAGGGTCAAAAATCACTTAAAATGTGTACCGCTGTGATATTTTTGGAGAAAGTTTTCTTATCATGTAAATCTCATACCATCGCAACCATAATAACATGAGCCTGCAAAATATATTCTGAATAATTGCTGCAGCAAAAAAGAATATCATGTAATTATTCAAGTCAGAAAAACTTACAGTTAAAGCCCTGGATCGTGCCTAACTTCCATTACACAATGCCATGTTCCAATAGACACAAATAGCCATCCAGTTCTTTATTTGAATAAGATGCTATCTAATCCACTTATAAAGTAGGTGTGGTAATTATCCATGTGAGCATATTTGATGCAGCAGGGTTAATTAGTAACTATATGACATTATTCAATAACTGAGTCTGCACAGATAAAACACAGACAGGCCACAAAATGCTATACAGCTGCAATGCAAAAAAAAACAAAACAAGTAATGCGCTGCAATTCTGCACAGGTTCAATAAAAATATCACGACAACAGACAAGTACAATCACTAGTTCAGCAGTGTGTGGACAAGCCGGGCAGGAAGCCCCGGCTGTAGCTCCACCCTGGAGTTATGGGGGAGGGGGTATGGCTAGTAGTTTTGAAGTCCCAGCCCCCCTTTTCTGCTAAACTTTGCACACAAAACGAGCCGCCATTTAAAGCGGTTTTTAATACGACGCGATTACAAGCGAGCGTCGACAGCAGCTGATGACACTTAAAAGAAAAAAAATGTGGGCTCGAAAGTTGCAACTGTGCCACTCCACAAACACGCACACACACACAATATACAGTAGTTGTGGTCTTGTGTGAGCTTCACGGTAGCGCACCACGACCGTTAATATGTAATAACGGCGTCGTGAGGAGCTGTCAGACTCCACATTACACAGCGTAATGACAGGTTAGCGCCACACGCTCGGCTTTATCTCCTGCTCCAACTTGGCTGTGCAGTTGACTTTACCGGCTCACAGAGTCACGTTGCGTACACGTAAACACGAATGAGCGACACTTACTTTTTCCACGTCGTGCAATATTCGACCAACCGGTGAAAATCCGTTCCCTTTAGAATAGGTTCCCTCGCCTTTAACCTCGGCCGCCGAGCCGCCGTCTATTACGAATTTGTAGAGGACGGGCCCGTTAGTGTACGCCGGCACGGGACCGTTCTTCTCCTGGCTGTCGCGGAGAACGGAGCGGCCTGCCCGGCAGTTGAAGTCCGCACCGCCGACCCTCGTCCCAACCGACGACTTCTCCAAAATATATCTGGCATCCATATTCAGACAGGGGGCGAGTGGAGACTAAAGAAAGAAGACCAGCTTTCTATAGATTTTAGTGCAAATTGCTGGAGTTGGATACATTTATCAGGATTGTCGCGAGTTGAAAGGTGCCGTCTGTATCTTTAAACTTCTATTCTAGTCTACATGTAAAAGTTTTTTTTCCACCACCGCCTCCGCCGCCACCAACACTACTCAGGATATCCAAAAAGCCGCCCGGTCAGGAGGATATTGTTTTGCCTCTTTCCTCCAAAAGAATGCCACGCCCCCTCTGCTTCACTCCCATTGGTCCGCTGCGTACATAAACATTACACTCTGGCACGCTTCCACGTCGAGACGGCCTCTGATTGGTCGGCTCCAGAGCGTCAATCACTATTTTTTTCTAAACCAAGTAATGTGGGTGGAAGAGGGGAGGGGGCGTGTCGTGCAGTTTACCGGCCGGTGTCTGTCGACTGAGAGCCGGTCTGCGAGGCGAGCTGGGGAGAGAGGAGAGGAAGCAGTCTGCAGGCCTCAGTAGGAAACTGCGCATTTATGTTTGTCGCTAATCAAACGTTGATTTAGCCGCTTCACGTTGAAGCTGCACGCACCTTACTTTGCAAGCGTTTCGTCGCGGATGAAATGAACAACTTTGGTCAGAATAATACCGCCCATAAAAGTTAGAACCCCCTTTATTTGTCGACATATTTGTCAGCATGCACAATAATGCAATCCAAAAATACAGTCCTGTAAATACTGTGGTTCATGAAGCAAGTGTCTCAGATTTGCTTGATTTAAATCCGGCCTATTTTAATGTTGAGGTCAGCTGGTTATGTTGATTTGATTCCATTATATGGTGGACAAAATAACAGAGACATGGCATTTGTATGTTACATTTGGTTAATAATACCTAATATAGAAAACAAATGTAATATTTTTCACATCCCTCTGTTTTCAAACTGCGATTATTAAAAGATATATGAACAAGTTTTCATTTTTATTCCAGTTGTCGGAGGCACCCAATGGTCTCCTTAACCTACCTTTGCTAAAATGCCTGCAGAGGCAGGTTTATTGCTTAATTTTACACAAACAGATTTTATCGCTAGTGGCATTTATTGCAAGCTACAGTTATTACTGCGAGGCTGCTACAGAGCCACAGTGCTGTGTAATTTGTACAAAACAATAAGACTTCAGGCGAAAGACAAACACACGTTATAATGTGCCACTTTATTAGAAAAGTAAAAACTCACTTTAATATTTTATGAAGGTTAATATAAAACATTACAATCTTTTGCATATCTGCACTTTCACACTATATTTTATTATATTTATTATTTTTTTAAACTAAACCCTGTGCTTTAAGAACATACAACATTAGCTACAGCTGTCACAGCAGTATTGGCCCATAATTATATCTGAAGACAATTAACAAACAGCATCTGTATCTGCATGGAAAGCATGAAAACATTTTTGCATCCTCAAAGTACAATGTGTCTGTGACAACCATCTTTTTTCTTTTTTTTTTTTGCAACAAATATACTGTATACTGTATGTTACATTGGAACAACATCAGAACAGCGACATTTGAGTATTTTACACATTTACATCATCATACTGTATTTGTTTGTGCGATGAACATCTGTCTCGATTCAGTGTGTAACAGTGTTCGACAAAATATATCAGATCAGTGCTTTTCTCTCAGGATAAAGAAAATGTGACACATAAAGTGACAGCCAGAGAAAAAGGATTAAGTGTGATAGCGATTTCCAGCCAGCATTGTCTAAGGGAAGCCTCAACAGAGCTTGTTAAGCACCTCAGCTGTTAGCCATTTCTCATATCGGGCAGTAGTTGAGCCGTTGGTGCATTGTTGATATCAGACTGGGGTTGGCCTGACCCCCGCCCCTCCACCCCCCAACCCCAACCCCTTCATATCACTCCCTGAGCCCCTCGTCATGGACATCAAAGGCCCCTCCCCTGAACTGCGAGGGAGAGAGGTGAAGCAGAGAAAAGAGAAGTCTGTGTCGGTTATTAGAGGATGAACACAGCTGGGGGAGGGAGTATATGCAAGGGCTGACCAAGTGGAAGCAAAGTGTGCTTCATCCCCTAAATGCACATTGCTTGATGTTGCAGTGTGTGTGTGTGTGTGTGTGTGTGTGTGTGTGTGTGTGTGTATGTGCCTGCCGGTGTGTGCGTGTGACTGTGCACACACATAAAAACAGATCAGAAGGAGGAGGGTCCTTTGGGTCTGTGTCCATTTGCAGTGATCCCCGTCCAGCTTTATACTAGCTGTTCCTCCTCTTCCCCCTCACCTCCATCGCTCTCTCTCCCCCAGAGCGGAGGATAAACAACGCTCTGCCTTAAAACTCCCAGCGGCTTCTCTCTCTATTTTCTACTTCTCTTTCCTCATCCTCCTCCTCCTCCTCCAAGTTGTGACTTCGGAAAAACTGACTGCTGCTTTGCATCACATGGAAGAAAGAAAAAAAAAAGTACAACAGAAAAGATTAACAAACAAGAGATCAATTAAGTACCACAATATTTGTTTTCATCTCCATATATCAAAGCATGCACTTTTTTTGATCAAGCAGGAAAAAATTGCACCAACAACATAAACATATTCGTTTTTCATGGCAGTGGCATGAGCTTTTTAAACCAATGGTATTGTCTGTAGGTAAGAAAAAATAAACAGTGCATTAAAATACAGAGTGCATTTGTTTTTACATACTTTCTGACACAGTAGCATTTATACATTTTTGATACTAACCTTTCTAAACCCGTCTTCTCTTTGCATGGTTGTCTCACAGTGAGATCATTGTAATGCACCCTTCATCTCTCGGCCTGTGAGCAGTTTGCATCCCTCTTCGCCTCTTATCTTTATGCCCATTTATTAAGCATCTAATGTTTTCGTTTCTTCCTCTCCTCTTTGTTTTCTAATGTTCCCAAAGCTACATGGGAAAGATGTTGTTTGTAATGGAAGAGAACTCGGAGCAGAGGCTGAAGACAAGGGTGGGGAAAGGGTGAGAGGCAACCTTCCAAAGGACACTCGCTAGTAATTTTTATGCCCAGCTCTTTATTTTCCTTGGAGTCCAAGCCCTCTGTTGCTATTTCAACCACCAGACGTAAGTCTGGCGAGCTGCGCGGAGCTCTGGCTTTGACTTGAGACCTGAGAGCGAATCAGAACTGTGCTCAGAAACGCCCTATACAGCATGTTAATACGTAATTAAGCCAACCAGTCCTGCTGTCCAGTGCAAAATTACAATGGTCATAAAATCACATGTTTACAGCGCCCAAAGGACATGACATAGTAACTGCACAGGATGAACCATCCCATATTATTTTCGACACTCTTTCACTTCCTTATTTTTTTAGAATATAAAGGAATACACTTCCCTTTTGTTTCATCGTATTTATAATATATTTGTTAATAGTAATACAGTAAAGGTCTTGCATTGTGAAATTGGCCACCCATATCACTCTTGGGGAATTCTTGTACAACCCACTCGATGTCCCTGACTTGATTGCTTTACCTTGCATGACTGTGCCAAGTATGAGTGTATCTGTGTGTGGGGGGATATGGGGGTGTGTGTCGGAATGTGTCATCATGCCTCTGGTTGCAGATGTCTGTCGAATCTGAGCATGGTTTGTTGACTAATCTAATAATTTATGCGAAGGTGACATTATTGATCAAAAGTCAGCTTTTATAGTCATCATGAGGGCCATTACTGCCAATAAGTTTAAGACACATCGATGGTTTATTGTGAAATGGGGGCTAGAGCCTTCAATTACTTCTGTGTTTAAGCAGGCCTACAAATTCTAGGCCCATGTTTGAACAAAGCACCACCATGCTGTCTGCTGGGCATCCAGCCAGCGTGCACAGAGAACCTGTTTCAGATGTTTGCTGAGGGAGAGCTAAGTACTGCAAATCTCTGTGACATCCATCTGCTTATATTACATAGGTCTCCTGAAGATGAGGCTTGTGTGTGTGTGCGTCTGTGTATATGGGTGACAATAGCTAACAGTGTGCCTCATACTCCTTACACACCCAGTTTCCTCACTACTACTGTTTTTTTTTCAGGTGAGTTTGCACAATACATGCACATTATTTTTTTTTCCATATATATTAAAGGTTGTGAGTTACACCACATACTCTTTAAAGAGTACAGTGTTCATATAAAAATAAAGATATTATGCAAAATGATGCACAAACAGGTGAGTATGGTCAGTGACACAGGTTGAAGATGTATATTCCAGTTTTCTTTTCTTTTTTTCTTTTTTTTATTAGATAAAATGTATTTGGTCCATATTTGGGCTGGACTAGGCTTAGGCTGGTTCTGAAGTACAGATCAATCAAAGGAAGTCTGAACCTGGATTAAGACCCTGTTTGTACCTGATGTCATCACAAAATGGATTCTCATGTTGTTTGTCTGTATAGGGCCTTGTATCTATGTACAGCAACCTGTTGGCCTGTGAACAAGAGGGTCCCTTTCATGACTCTGTACCAGTGGGCCCTCAGCCAGCTACAGGCCAGTTACGTACATCTCCATCCCATCATTGAAGGTGAAGATGGTGGTGGTGCTGGAGCTGTTGGCCCCTTGTTTCACATCGCTGATGGTCTCATAGAAGTTTTCCCCACCGGGCAAGCCTCTGGCAGGCAGGCTGGCGGGTCCTGAGCCCTGTGGTGCCACTGGTGCTGCCTGCTGCTGCGGCGTCTGCTTCTTCCTCTTCAGCGTGGCAGTACCCCCAGCTGTGCTGTTATTGGTTGCTGCCTGCTCACGTTTCCGATGGGGGTCGATAGTAGCATACGCAGGGTCAGGCTCGGCCATGGCACATGTGGACCAGGACCTATCTCCTACTGGCTCATAGCAGGGCTCCTCCTGGGAACGCGCCTGGCCCTGGACTCCTCGGCCTCGGCCCCGGGAAGCATTTCGGTCTCCACCAAAGGAGCGTGGGAGGGTCTTTGATCCGTTGTTTTCCATAGGTTTCTTCTTCTGGTTTTTACACACGATGGAGTAGGTGTCTGCAATCTGAGAGCACACACAGGAGGAGAGCAGAGTATGGTGTCAGTTAATGACACGGAACTACAGTGCAGCTCCATCCTACAGTCTATGGGTGACAGCTCCTGAAATAGAAGGTGACTGTTATTCTCTTCATTCACAGCCTCGTCTCTCTGAGTGAATGTCAATAACCTCAACTGATACAAAGCCTGATGGGATTTAAATCAACAGTCACTGTATCGCTTGTTCCCATATTTAAGTCTCAAGTTTCGGAGCAACTATGAGGACATGCTGACTTCCTCTATTTCTGTATGTCCGTCTGCATGTGTGCCAGACATAAAGGTACAATCTGTCAGCATGAGAGTAAACATATAATGCTGCTAATTCGGTGTGTGCAAATGAATGTGAGCACGTACTGGGTGGGTGGGTGGGTGTGTGCAGCAGTGTGCGCATGTGTTGACAGAGCTCGCTCTGTGCTGTAACCTGACCTATTTTGACGGTAGGATAAGACAGAGTAAACTGTGTTATCAGTCTGTTGAGGTCTATGCAGTGAGGCAGAGCTAGCTTTGCAGTGGATGGACTTGTTAAAATTTCACCACAACTGCTTTGGCAACAGAACAACGGGGTATGGTGTGAAAGATCTGGAGATGAGCCAACTGACTGGGAAAAAAACAAACTGCTAAGCAGTGTTCACTGATGGATTTTGCTTACATCTAATTAGCTTTAAATTAGGCGTACATGTTCATTTTATGAGTTAAGTGTATACATGTGTCTGTAAATGCATTAACGTACAGTATCTGAATAGTGTGTGCTCCCAGTGAAGCCTATTCGATTGCTCGACTTCCAACTGGGTGACATGCGCAATGTCTTGTAGAGGATTCTGATAAACCAGTGCTGTGACCTTTGGCATTTCTGTGTCAAAATTCCACAAGGGGAGCACAAGAGCAGAGGATTGTGGGACATGGTAATGTTTACCTTCCATGTTCACACCCAGACCAGCAGCTCTGCTCTAGTGGCCCTGAGAAACACTGGCTATGCAAACTCTCTCCCTCCCAAACACAATCACAGATTGGCCTTGTTTTTGTTCTGCTCCCGAAAAAACTGAAACCTGAGAGCACAGAGACAATGGGTCGAACAGTTTTCTGTGTGCATTCACCTGGCCTTTACTTTCACAGTGCCTTTACTTTACATGCCTTATATAGGAGAAAAAAAGAAACATTAGTTGAGCTTGGGGAATATAATGCACATCTCTCCTTCTCTCTAACATTCACACCCTAACCCACAAATCTCTTGTGTGACCTTTTTGGATAAACAAAGACCCTGGCGTATGCTACAAGTGTGTGCACACAACGTGCAGTGTGTGTGTGTGTGTGTGTGTGTGTTTGTGCACACAGAATCTGCAGCTCTGTGCAGCAGAGGAAGGAAGTCACAAGATGATGGGGATTTCAAAACTGGGCTGCAGCTGTTGAGGAAGCCTGTGCATTGTATGTTGTCTTTTCTCCTCCCCTCTCGCCTGCACTCCTTTCTGTTACGTCTCCTATTGGACTTCTTTAGCTCTCTGCTCAGAGCTTAGCTCTGAGAAGTCACATTTCGCTTCAGCATGCAATGATTATCCATGGAAACACAACAGTATGCATGACTGATGCATCTGTGTGTGATCAACTTTATGAATAGCAAATATGGCAGACATTTCCAAACGGTCTGCAAGCAGTTGATATTCATCTGGTGAGACATGCTCCTTGCAACGCGATTGGTTGAGGAAGGCAGCGCCTCCTAATAGCCACGAAGGGAGTGGAGCAGAGGGAGGGGGAGACGAGAAAGAGATTGAGGTGGGAGTGGAAACTCAACACCTTCTGACGGCTGCAACTGACAAACTCCAGAGGATACAGAGTATAAGGGCATGTTAGGGCAACAACAAACTCTCAAATGGAAAAACACAGCAACTAAGGGAGAGAAAAAGTTTGGAAAAGAAAAAAAAGTCAGGAATGAAAGTTTGAAAGAAAGAAAAAGAAACTGAGAGAGAGAATGCAGAAACACAGTCAAGGCCAGCTGCTCTGTGTACCAGTCAGATTTGCAGAGGAGGAGTTAAACTCACGAGCCAAACAGCAGATTTAACCCATTAATCTCCACATAATGCTTACTGCAGTGGCTTAGAGTCTTTATATATCTTTATATATCTATATCTAGATATCTAGATATATCTATCTATCTATCTATCTATCTATTCTCTATCTGTCTATCTATCTATCTGTGTGTGTGTGTGTGTGTGTGTGTGTGTGTGGGTATAGAGGTCAGTTTGTGTAACGTGTAACGTTTGTGATCCGTGTAATGCAACCTTTGGGCTGTAAGCAAGCAAGCGGGTCACAGGTCAACAGCGTTGAATCAAATGGACGCCCCTGTCAGTAAACACAGCAGTCACAAATCAGAGACCTGTCTATCTGTCTGTAAGTTCCAGTCCCCTCTACAGTGGTCCCACACACACATTTACAAACTACCTCCTTTGCGGTTGGGGGTGACGGGTGCCCCTGTCCATTCTCTCCGCGGATTGGAGGCGGGTGTAAGGTGATGATGTCCTCTTCCTCTGGAGGCTTCCAGATGTACTGCTCTCCGTTGCCCATGAACACTGCCTCCTGGTAAACAAAATCAATTGGTGAGCTCAGGAAAGTATTGTTGACTGCGATCAGTATGCAAAAATAAATCACACAATTATACATGTTGTTACATTAGAGAGGAGGCGAAATATAACATCTGGAATGGAACCGTTTCACTTCCTCTTGTGATGGCGCCAAAAACATTTTTTTTTTTACTACTTAAGGACTCCTTCTGGTGGTGTTTATCAAATAAATGAGGGGAAAGTGAACAGAAGTTAAGGTGTGCAGTTTCATAGCTACCTTCATTATCATCGCCAACATATTAATATGTTATTGTAAGTTGAGGAGAGTCGTGTTGCGCCTGACAGTGTGTGTGGGTTTTTCTTTCTTTCTTTTTTTTTTCTTTTTCCGTGTGTGTGTTTGTCTGTGTGACTTGTGGAAGTTTTCATTTGCTGTGTTTGCTCAATGGGTAAACAGTGACCATGCTGCGCAGCATGGGCGAACTGTGCATGTGAGTGAGAGAGAGAGAGTCCATTTGTTTTGAAGGTCAGCTATAAGGATGTCACACTTGCACTGTGGGATTAATGTGGACTGCTATTACAAAATTTGATCAATACTGCTGTAATCACAATTATGGAGTTAAGCTTATATTCATAGAAGTTTTTTTTTAAAATTGTATTCGACAATACCAATCTGGCGTTTTTACTTCTTTTTTGCTCTCCAGCTTTCAAGAGGCGATCCAAACAAACTACTCAGTCAAAAAGTGAGTGGGTGTTGGAAATGATCCCTGAGTCCGTATCTTTTCAAAAACAATGATGCTTGAAAAAAACGTTAGAACTAATTATTAGATGGCTTGTTGGATTGTACAAGCCAGCTTGTGTCAAGGAACGCCTGCTCGGCTGTTATTTTCAGCAACAGTTAATCAGTTGCTTTTATGCAAATATATTCAGTCAAACATATCCTGATGACAGACCGACGCTGCAGAGACATAACCCCTATTTAACCCTTCTAGCAGAGGTAATTCCTCTGTTATGAAGTAGGCATATGTGATCCTTTTCTGAAAAAAAAGAGAAAGAAATGGCTGCCTTATATAAAATGGACTTCATATTAAAACAATAACCAAACATGTAAGTGCTCTTGTTACATTTTTTATCACTGCTTGTGATCAAAACCAATTAGCAAGCAATTAGAATGAATGTGGCGGTGTGCGCACATGCGACCGAGGATGATTAAGCTTTTATATGCTCCTCCTGTGCAGCGAGGGTGAGTAATAGAAGCTGGGGCAGAGTAAATGGCTTCAATATGTGGACATTATTTATCCCCACACTGGCTGCCGGCTACCTGTTAGCCGTTTCTAGATAGACTTGCTGATAGCTTCAACGGGGAACACACACACACACACACACACACACACACACACACACATACACACACACACATACACACACACAGGCAGCTTGGCAGTCAGCCAAGCTCTTACATAATCCATCCTTCCACTCTTTACTCTGGCCACTCTGTGGTGTGGTGCGAAGCACAGGGAAGGAAGACGCACACACACACACACACACACACACACACACACACATGCACGCACGCACACACACACACACACACACACACACACACACACAGACACAAACATGTACACACAGTATCAAGGATTTAGCAAGAACAGATTAAAAGTGCAGGTCAACAACTGGGCTGATGTCCACGGCTAAGACAAAACTGTTTAAACACCATAATCACTCTGCTTGAATCACAAATACAAAAGACAAAGTCACCTGTTTAATGCTCTGCCAAACACACACACACACACACACACACAAACACACACACACAGGCACACACACACACTCACGCAAACAGACACACACATAACCTTACACACATTCATGAAAAATGGATACATGTGCCAACTAACCCACAGGAAAGGCTGAGTACTATCCGATCATTGTCCCTCTATTTCCCCAAACTGCGGCCTTGACTGTTTATAAACACGTCCCAGCTGGCACATACAGCTCATGTGGTTATAATGGAGCTGGAAATAATAATTGAAATTAAATTGAAATCGTAGGATGGCCAAGAGCAAAATTCAAATTACAGGAGCGACAATTTGTTTCAATAAAGGTAAAATGTGTCATAGCATCACATTATGTGTGATACATTGTGGCGTCACAGGGTCACAAAATCCTGACTCATAGTGCGATCTCAATATCTGTCAATATAATCCCAATGTTATTGTTTTTGCATACGGTTCGGGTCTAGTTTGAAACATTCAAATAGAAGACAAAATCTTCAAGACTGGTGCAGATAATGTTGGTTGTGTTGGACAGACACATAAACGTTGACACTGACAATGATTGTGTTAAAATGTGTGGTAAAAACCATGAGAAGAAATAATAACACTAAAATAATATCCATCCTCAAGTGTGACCGTAAAGATTTGTTTGTTTGTGGACAGCGCTCTCTGGTGGCAAACACTCAGACCTACAATTTGCCAAAATGGCTGGTTGGGCAACACAAACCAAGAGGATGTTTCGCGAACCGCATCGATCCAATGATTTCTGTACCTTTGGGAAGGAGTGCAGGTGAAACGGCTCCAGTGGTTTGCGTGGAAACTCCTGACTGCGATGGAGCGGAGGCGGAGCCGTGGAGGGTGAATCACTCACACTCGACTGGCTGTCTGACTGGCTGTCGGCCCCGTTATTTTCCTTCCTGTTTGCCTTGTCGACCTGATGTGTTGAGTCACCAGTGAAAGCATTACATACAACACTGTCAGTCAAAGAACACAGCGAGAAATCCACATATATATCATACCTGATATTAGCTGACTTTTCCTTTTTCTCTCTCATATATTTGACCTAAAAGCAAATATGGGCACTTGAATATTACTCATTTTCTTAATTTTCTTTTTAGAGCCAGATTAAATCTCTGTGCGCAGTTTGAAGGTTTAGCAATCACCGAACCGCTCCACTCAGTGTACACAGGATCGTAACTTTAAGAATTCTTCTTAAGATGTATGGCAGGTATAGACAAAAGCTGCAAAGGCGAATTACACAAGCCTTTAGTTGTTGTCGTTAGTTTTTGATTGGGTGCGGTCTGATGCCACCACCCTGTGCCACTGACAGGTTATGTATGTTGCAATACTTTCTAACCACGGCTGATCGTATCTATCAGAGCACTCTTCTACAGACTGATCAACATCACACGAACACCTACTTGGGAAGCCATATTTTCATGATTAACCTATTCACTATTCAATTGAGGAAAAGGCTCACCACAATTTACCATAGCCCAAAGTGACGTCTTTAAATTGTTTTTTTTTCTTTTGTCCAACTCTCTGTCCAATTGTTCAACAACCCAGAATACTATTTTCAATATCATCAAAAGGAAAGAAAAGTAGCAAATCCTTATGTTTTAGAAGCTGGACCCTGCAAATGTTTTTGACATTTTTGCTTCCAAAACCACTGTAGTGAACGAAATCCAAATCCAATCAAATCACACAACTTTCAGAAATGTCAAAACACCCGCGGATGAGTCTCTCATTATGTGTTAGATGATGTAATGTGGGTGTATCTGATATCGCCACGTTGGTGTTCTTGCAACACCATGATTAACGCTGTTCAAGGACCATCATTGCAACGGACGAGTCACGCTGTTGCGATGTCACATCTTTATGACTCATAATAATGTTTTGTCCTGGAACATCATAATTAATGTTGCTCCGGGACCTTCATTTCAACTTGTGAGGTCAGCACCTGCAGCAAGCCGACGTGGCTGAGTGTGTTAAGTACAGGACACTCAGGAGACATGGGTGTGCCTTCAATTTGGAGCATATTGTTATACTGTTCACTTATTACTGTTAAAAAGTTCCCTTGTTTTTTCTATTTCTTGTAGTTTGCTGTTGCTGTTTGGCTAGGTTTAAGTAACTAAAAAAAAATTGGGGGGTTTAGGAAAGAATGTTTTGGATTGAAGTAAACCCTTTTACAACATTCAATGCATGTTTTAAGGATAACTTCTCCCATGTGTGAATGTTTTTTTTCATCTTAAGTCACCGTCTGGATAACCTTGATAAAAATGTAAGTTTGGTAAAACTGTACCTTTCTGAACTTCCGTATGGAGGCATACTCAGCTGCAGTTGGATCTTGGATGGCCAGGGAGTTGACAGAAGACAGAGGGGACCTGTTGACCCCAGTCGCACCATTACCTCTTCCTGTCATCGGCCCGTTAATGGCGCCGTTCCCTCTGCCGTTCCCTCTGCCACCCTGTGAGGAATGAAGACACGGATACAAACCATTTTTTTGTATTAACAGAGACGTCAGTTACAGACGCAAAGACACAGAACTTGATGCAACACACTCTAAACAAGGCCCGGAGCGAATGTCATTGAAACTGCACATCTGCAGCTCCGGCACTTATTACCTACATAAACAAGCTGATGATGCATGCCAGTCCTTCATGCCAACTACAGTGTAGAGAGTTTGCATGTACGTACATTTCCGTTCCCGTTACGAGCTCCGCTGGCTTGAGCTGGGGGGCTTTGGGCCGCTCTGGTTGTAGCCGGAGTGTTCTGCGACGTTGGCGGAGGGGCGGAGGGAACCTTGGGGCCTGCGTCACCTTCGCGGACACCTACGCTTTCATACAAGCCGTCGTCCAGGCAGTGGGTCGGGGTGGGGTTGTTCCGTATGCCCACCTCTGTGTAGGTGTGGTCTCTAGCCTCCCCTCCTCCTCCTCCCCCTCCTCCTCCCCCTCCTCCTCCTCCTCCTCCGCCTCCACCTCCCCCAACTCCTCCTCCCCCATCTCCTCCTGCTTCCCCTCCTCCCCCTTGGCCAGATCCTTGGGGACTGGTGGGGATCTGGGGTAGCTGGCGCCCATGGGAGGGCCTCAGGTCTGTCTGGGAGCGCCGACTGTGGAGGAGCAGGAGGTCCATGCTGGCTGGACGGCTCTTGCTAACAGCTGCACAGAAAAGAGGAGGAGGAGGAGGAAGGGGACTGAAATAGTAACAGCTCTGGGTTGTATATCATATATTGTCACACACAGACTGTCACTCATAACTTACTGTTTCCATTGCAGGGGAAGCGATTGATCTCATGCAGCTTGGTGTCCGATTTGCTCATGGAGTTCAGTTTGGGATGTCGAAGGGTGCCCTGCTGTCACAGACATGTGGACAGGTTAATACAGGCATGCCAGCACAGCATGGATGTGCATCTGTGTACGACCAGAGAGAAAGCTCACATGGCAAAGAGCAGAAGAAGATGAGGACTTGGGGGGGGGTGAGAGGGAGTAAAATGAAAGCATGTCTCACCATATTTACAGATGTCCCTTTCTCTCCGGCTGGGGGGTGCTTGCTCTTGCTTTTTCTGACATCAAAGTGGGGAAGGTCGATGGGAGCCGGTGGACAGAGAGAGAGAGAGAGAGAGAGAGAGAGAGAGAGAGAGAGAACATAGACACGCTCAGAGCAGATAGATACTATCAGCATCCAGTCCTGGTTGGGGCATAAAAGTCCTTGGTTAATAACAAGAGCACAGTGAAACAGCGGGCGGAGCGTGACTCAGGATTTTTGCCAAGGCGGAGGATGTCCTTCACTTTCCCTTTTCTCTTAGAGATAAGACCGAGCAAACTCACACTTTGTAGTTGTTGTGCACTTGCGACCATGTTCAACAAATGCATGCATGTGTTACGCGGATCCCTGGAGCTGCCGGTAGCTATAGGAAACGGTTGATATGGTGAGAGAGAGAGAGAGAGATGAAGTAAGACGCTCTTGAGTGCAGGTGCGAATGTGAGAATTGCTCCCCCCCCCGCCTCTTTTCTCCGCCTCTCAAGTAATGCGAACTGCACAACGTTGCAGAAAATAGCATCTCTGGTTTGCAAACAGGTGCAGGCAACCCTACACGCGTGCCATCTAATTACACAAGCTGCTTGACAATGAAAGAAGTACCGCGGTCGGCTGTGCGAGATCCATGCCGCTGGAGCTCGCCGTCTGTCTCCTCCAGTGAGCTCGAACTCATTCGTACAAACATATGGCCGTCGTACCCCAAGGGGACCGCGAGAAGGCGAGGAAAGAGCTCCCCTCGGAGCGTTCATAATAACATGGCACAGGAGGGGGCTTAAGGTAAAAATGTCATGAAGAAATGTAATTGAATCAAGTATTTTATTTAGATTATAATCTAAGATATATCCCGTAATCCTCTGAATCTAAGATAACCAGAGCAGGAGGGCGCTTTTTGAATCAATACAAGAAAATCAATAGTAATAAAGAATTCATGTTATTTGTAGATGACAAAGTGAAAACGAACTGGTGAACTGCTGAACGCTCGGCTCCCCAATATTACCGACACATGGTCGGGGGCACACATTTCATTCTTTAGATCTTAACAATTGTGTGATTTTACTTCCATGACATGAGCTGCTTTGACATTTCTCTACATCCTTATCTGTGTATCCCATGGCAACAAAGCCACAGTGCAGCCTCTGATTGGTCCCTGAGGGTTCTGAAAAGGAAGAGGAAGAAAAAAGAAAAAAGAAAAAAAACCCTGGGCTGTTCCATTGCTCTTGCCTGGCTCGGAGTCTGATCCTCTTTAAACCGCAGGGTGCTCCATTGCTTTTGCCTGCTGAGGAGTCAGCTTAAGAGGGGTGACGTGAGGCTGCTCTGACTCCTCGGCCCGGCCTGTCTCCTCTGTGTCCTGTAAACATCATTTCATCTGATCTGACACTCGCAGCCATTAACATTCATTACTGCCACTCCACTCGAGGCGGGGGATAAAAGTGACGGAGAGGACGGGTGAAGGGAGGAGTAGGAAGGGAGGAGAAGAGTTCAGAAGAAGTAACGACACATAAAAGGAGGAGTGGATGATGAGAGTGATCCGGGAGGGCACAGAACGCTGGCAGCAGAGATGACAAACCTCTGGCTGTTTTAAAATTTCAGTCCGCCCTCTACTTTGTTCGTCAGTCACGTGACCGCTCCTCTTACCTTTGGCAGCCGACGCAGACGAGGACGATCAGGATGGTGACCACGAAGGCGGACGCTGCTGCGATGGCTCCCAGGAGCAGCAAGTTCTGATAGGTCGGGTCCTCGACATTTGTTCCGTCATCCATGACACCCACTCCCTCTCGCTTACTCACTCACTTCCACTTCGAGCTCGAACTCTGCCACACAGACCGTCTGCTCAGGAAAACCTGCAGACATGCGAGCGGTGGGAGGAAGAGAAGAGAAGAGAAGAGGAAAAAAAAAGTACAACATATGAGTGACATGAAAGATAAGAGCAAACTGGAAGAAATGCAGCAGCAGAGCGAGGTGTGAAACGGTGTGTGTGCTCGGTTTTTGCCTCTGGCTTTTTGTCACTGTCTCTTTCTGACATATCAGTTTCTATTTTTGACTCACTGGGAGGATAATGCACAGAAAATAGAACACCTTACAAGGCAGCCTTAGCACGAGTGCGCCAAAAAAAGGTTTCATAACACTGCTCTTCTTTTTCTGTTGTTAAAAAAAGATCAAAATGATACCGTAACATTCGTTTGACTAGCCAGAGAGATTTCTTGTGTTAGTTTTTTTAAACAGGAAAAAACCTACTGAGCTCCCCAGAGTAGTGTCTCACTGACAGAAGGACCAGATCCACTGCTGCTACACATTTCCTGGCAGAGCGTTGCCTTTTTCCCTCCAATTAACAGCGGTTCAAACGCCTCAAAAACAAGATTTTTCAATTTTTTAAACAGCGGTACATATTGTAGTCAGTGTTGCGCTACAAACAAGGTAGCG
Organism: Sparus aurata; assembly: GCF_900880675.1. NCBI lineage: Eukaryota > Metazoa > Chordata > Actinopteri > Spariformes > Sparidae > Sparus > Sparus aurata. Next base: position 14,015,257 of record NC_044193.1, read on the forward strand.
CTTTCACCTCTCTTACACCTCTTCTCTTCCCCTCTCTGAAACACAAGGGCAGAGAAAACCATCCACAACCACTCCACACACACACACACACACACACACACACACACACTCAACTCATTTCAGACACAATTATCACTGAGGGGGATTTGCATGCATTTCAGTGAGACGAAATTTCTACTCCGCTGGATTTATATGACAGTTACAGTTACTGTACTGTATATTTCTGCCAAATAAGCAGGTCATATATTAGCAAAGCTAATGCGAGCTTTGTCAGTTAGTTGGCATCCACTGAGTGTAAATATTGAGTTACACCTAATCTCGACATAAGGATTAGTTTTACGGATGTGAACTTACAGCTGATAGGGGACGATAATGAATTGCTTTTTATGGACTTAACAAGGGCAGCTTTACTTTTAGTTTGCAACACGATTAACACCGAAGAAGACAAAGAAGGAGAAGAGAGGGAAGATGTAGAAGAAGAAAAAGAAGAAGACATGGAAGAAGAAGAAGAAAAAAAAAGTAGAAGATGACGACAAAGACAAAGAAGAAGAAAAAGAAGAACATATCTAAGCAGAACTATGGAATATTGACTCCAGTTTAGAAACTGGACGTGAAATCATCGGTTATTTTATGGATACAGGTAATTAACAGTTATCGGTATCGGCTGAAAAAATATCCACATCGTGCGTCCTCACCTAGTAAGTGTTGTGTTGTGCGCCCTTGTTTTCATTAGTGATGTGTAAATCTCCATCATACAGCGTGAAAACAGCCACTTTGTAAGTAGGCTAAGTCTGGCTCCTGAGGTAGAGCCTCACTTGAACAGGAGAACGCGCTCAGTCTGAGGTACGAATGTGTTTGCGATTACTGACTTATCAGCGCGAGACATTTGGAATTAAAAAAAAAAACAGTCGTCAATACCTGCACTCACTGCCTCTGCCCGTATCGCAGGGGCACGGCAACACACACATGCACACACACACAGACGCGACATACATTCCTTTATAAACACAGACAATGGCAGCAATGTGGTTAAAGTATTAAGGTTAGAGAGAGAAAGCTGAACATCGGGGATCCGCATGACAAAGCAGGCAGTGAGCAGAAGGAGGTCATGGCAAGCTACTGTATACGTTGTGTGTGTGTGTGTGTGTGTGTGTGTGTGCCTGTGAGAGAGGGAGAGATTGTGGAATACACCACCACAGGATCTGGCTCTGGCTTTCTGTTTCTTGGAGATAAAACTGCATCTTTTTTTTTTTCTTCCATGTCCTCTTTTCTTGGTCCCTCTCCCTCTCTCTTCCACCAGATCTCCTCCTCCTCCTCCTCCTCCTCCTCCTCCTCCTCCTCTCTCTCTCTCTCCCTCCCTCTCTGTCTGTCTGCCTGACCCTGCAGATATGTGAGGCGATGCACGGCGAATGAATTAGCAGAGCAGAGGCCTCAGACAGCCCTTTATGGAATAGACAGACAGGCAGGCAAGCAGGCAGGCAGACAGAGTACAACGGCGTGGAGCAAGGGAGAGAGTGAATGAAAGTGAAGGGGTAAGGGACGGGTGATGAGACACAGGAGCAAAGTGAGTGGGATGAAAGGACAGACAGGTGGGAAAAAGATGCAAGACACCGAGGGGGAAGACGAGAGAGGAAGAAGGGGAGCGCACTTTAAAAAAAAAAGCGAAGGAGGAACGAGGGAGGGGAGGCTGCGATAAACAGCGGGGGAGGAAAGAGAGAAAAAGAGAGTGATGAGACGAAGAAGATGAAGACAGTGAGAGAAATAGCGGGGAAGCCTGGGAGAATGTGCGATGAGCGCAGGGAGGGGAAGGAGAAGGAGGGGGGTAAAAAAAAAAAAAAAAAGGGAAAGAGGAGGAGGCGATGAGAAGGAGGTCATCAGCGGTCTGTTTTCTGCCTGCATTTTGTCAGCCCCCCTTCTGAAATATTCAGAGGAGAAACACATACAAGGGGGTGCGCTTCTGAAACCGCCAGCGAAACACAATGAGGGACGGGAGCACATGTCTAGCAGCGCACTTAACAGTATGTGAAGCTCACAAGTGTCGAACAAGCCCGTGGAGGAGGAGAGGCAGTTTTTTTTTCTCTTTTTTCTTCTGCGCGACGCCGCGACGCCCCTGCAGCACGCTCGACAGTGACACACAGCCAGGGTGCGAGAGTGTTTATTCCAGCGTCTGCCTTCATTTTCAGAACATTAGGAGCAAATTGATGACAACAATAATAGCAGCATATTGAGAATGATGACGATTGGTGGTGATAGCCCTGCCGCCGCCACCGCCGCTGCCGCTGCTGGTGATTATGATAAAGATGTCGGGGACGGGGGGTGACGACGATGAAGGGTGCAGCTACTAATACCGATGGTAATGATGGTGATAATGAGGTCAAACTGAGAGCTGCGAAGACGGCGTCGAGGGGCGGATGCGAGCAGCAGAGCTGGCAGAGCAGCGAGCAGGATGCAGCAGTGCAGCGCAACCACAGGGTGGAAGGTTTCCTCTGCGTGTCTCTGAGATCACAGAGCAAAAACACATGCGCGCCAGCAAACGACTGCTGTGTTGTGAAACTGACTACAATCACTGTGCAACGAAAAAGTCAAACCGACGTGCTTTTAACCCACAGATGGGGGTTTAACAGACTCTTCAGGCCTCTTCATTATGCAACAAGCTGAACAAAAGCCAGGCCTAGCCGCGCTTTCCACGCCCAGTTATTGCTCAAAATGCATGGTTGAAAAGAAATCAGCTAAATTTGATGCGCCCTAAAACTTTTTTTTTTGAGACAGGCAAAGGTTTTTATCCTTAATTTCCAGCTCTCAGCTCAAACAGACCCCGTTTCACTTGATTTTTTTTTGTGTGTGTGTGTCTGTGCCCGTAACAGTTTCTTAAAGTAGTCTATCATTCCCCATTCCGTCTGATCTCATCACATGTCAGTTAACTCCAAAAGGATTTTTCTAGTAGCAGGATTCAACCGAACCCTGGTAACATAATGCCGAGTTTTTTCCTGTGCAAATGAATGCATATCACAGTGTTTCAACATGTCATCTGTTTAATTAGATATTTAAATGAGTAATTATTTACCAAGAGGCTGTTCTATGAACAATGAATGCGTTCTGACTGTGAAGATTTTCTTGCCGGGGTCTCTCGGATCGCGGCGCATCTTCAAAAGTGGGACATTTCTCTGAGGTTTAAAAATAAGCGGCGTAACCTGATTTCAGCTGCATTTACAGTAACATTTTTCAATTACATCATGAGCTGTTATCAATTTTTTATGCCTTCAGTAGACAAAAGATGTCGATTTGGCTATTTTCTGACTGCGATAGATTTTTTACTGAAAAAGCAGGACGTCAGAGCTGACTGTAATATCGACGACAGAGCCGCATGTGCACAAAGAATAACCTGGGCAGCTTTTGGGGAGGCTGAGTTTATACAAAGCATATTGAGGTTAACCTCAGCATTTCTTCGGTGATTCCCTACAGTCATCTTAAATTAAAGAAATCTGTGCAGCTGCCGTTCTCATTTCTGTGTACCGGGAGGCTCTCTTCTAGCAGTCGACGGTAACAGGTACTCTGACGTCTGATCAACAAGCAGCAAAGACAAGAGATTATTCTGTGCATCAAATGATTCATGATCCCCACAGTGAAGCATATGGAAGAGACGAATTAGGGTAAAACAGGGAATTGATGGAGTCAAAAGACACTTTTTTGATCATGTAATTAGTATCGATTGACTTATTTGAATAATTCAACATCAAGTAATTTGTCGTCAATACATTTTAACTTTATAGAAACCACTTTTAAGGGCTAATTAGAAGCACTGTTACAAGATTCCCATAAAATAAGGATGAACAAGACGCAGACTGACAGACTTTCATCATACAGTACATGGGTTCTCAACCAGGGGGCTGGGAGTTATATTTCCAAGGATAGCCATATGGTCAAAATACTTTTTAAATTACACTGCCTGTACCAGTGACTTAACTTGCCCTGAATTAGATTGTATTCAGGATTTTTGGTGGGAGTCAAATGCTGTGCGGACATGAGCTCCGACTGGACACACAAGAATATCTCTTTTTTCTTTTCATTTTGGCACTTGCAGGAAGTTGTGAGTTCCAGCTCGGGGGAGTCGTGAGCACCGAGCTGATGATTTTTTTTTCTAGGGGGGGTCCGAAAGGTTGAGAACCACTGATTCAGTATGCATACACAGCATTGTCGGCATCATTCATACAAGATCTGTTACTTAGAGGAACTGAAGTGTTCAAATAAGACATCCATGTCCCCAGTGTACATCGCAAATAAATGTCCATACGTCCACTTTGAAATCACAGGAAGAAAGAGCTCCTTATGAGTCCAGAACTTGAGAACCTGAGATCATCATCACGTTTTTAGGTTTTTTTCTTCAGTTTTAAGTAATCCAAAGATCGCTGTCTTTTAACTGCATTGCTACATTGTACTTCCTGTTTACATTCTCCAACGCACCCAAATTATGACAGCTGTAGATCCAAAACATATAATAATAATAATAAATTCAAGTGTTAAAATGTATTAACATCAATATTAATTTAAAAATGTTTGATGTCACGCCAGGTAATAAAGAATAAGAAAAGAACGTGTCACGATACCATAGTTCACTGGTTGTCAACATTGGGGTCTGGACCCTTGAGAGGGTCATGAGTTGATTTCTAGTGGTGCCAGATGGATGTTGAGAGAAAAACAACATGTTTGTATTCCCTGTACCAGTGATACAACAAGACTTAAAATAGATTTCATTGAGTGTGTTTTTGTGAGAGTCACAGTTTGCGTACGTATGAATTCTGATTGGACATTGGCTTTTCTTAGGGGGATTGCAAATCGGAAAGGTTGTGAACCACTGCTATAGTTTACCTGCCAGAGACCACAGACAAGTTCAAACTATTACAGCAACGTTATGTAATTTTTTTTTAACCTTAAAATAACAGCTTCAGGCTCATTCTGACGGTACAGAGTCTTGTAACAGGGTGAATGATGTCTCTATCTCTATCACTTGTTTGTGCACTATGTAACATCAGTGAGTTGGTAGGTTCACAGTGTTACATACATTTTTACTTCAATGTACCAGTTTTAACGCATAACGTTGTTATGATGTAATGAGTTTTGACAAGTTGTTACAAACCTGAGATTTGTATTTACGACAGTGGTGTTGCACTCAGAAACTGTGGGGGGCGCCAAATCGCACAAAATGCCAATTTCTACAAAATGTTGCTTTAAATGTCCCACTCCACGTGTATCTTGGTCGCCGACAAAATATCTATGTCAAGATTATTAGCTTCTGTTATGTGATCAGGTAAAAAATATTGCACACTCCAGCGTTGATTGAGAAATGTGTCTAAGACTTCAAGTCAGTGGGGGTGAATGCAATTTACTTTTTTTGTGCTCAAAACAAAGACCGACTTCAAAAAATCTCCAACTTTTTCTGTCTCTTTTCTGAAGTTTTGCCCCAGTTGTTCACTTACATAACCCACAAGCCACGTTGAGAGCGGTTTTAATTGGAATTTACTTTCAACCTAAGAAACAAGTCCCTGTGAAAACTATTGACAGTCAGAGCTTGAAAGCCACACTTTTGTTTTTCACAACCTTGAACAGCAAGAGTGAACCTTCATTCATTCCTTTGTATTAGTGACAGAACTTGCAGAGATGGGTATCTCAAAACCTCGGCACGGAAACGTGAAAATGTCTGCATCATGGCCACGAGGTAGAGTCAGAGAAAACGTGTTTATGTGTGATTCGGGTGAACTGACATCTGCTCAGCGTGTTTCGGAACTACTTAAGGGGTTGTACTTAATGTAAAAGCTGTTCTTCAGAACTTTATTTTTAGCTGTTCACTTTCCAGAGAAGTAATTGTTTTCTCAGCTGTAGTGGGGTCACATCCCATGACTGAGGAGAGTTTTAAGGTGTCACTGTTGTGGAGGTGTTTATTTGCATACAGTCAGTATTTTATGGTGACATTTTGCCTAAACATATGCACAGTCAGTAGTCTACCAGTCAAAATGTACACAGCTCACAGAGGGGAGGGACGACTTCAGTAAAAAGCCGTACTGCATGTTGGACAGTCTTCCTCCTCCATCCTCCTTTAAATACCTTCTTAAAAGCTCACTTAACTGATGGTATTTACTATTATTATTATTATTATTATCTATATCTTAAGCACTGGAACTTAGCTGCTGTTACCATATGCTTTTATTGTTAAACACTTGGTAAGTTTGTTTTTGAAAGGTGCTATATTAATACATTCTTTTCAAGCCACTTTCCACTTCTGCCCCACATCAACTAACAGCTTCACAGCTTTAGTTACAGCTCACTTCACAAATTAGGATTTGTTTAAATAACATATCTAATTCATTTAATTGATTTCATTTTCAATTATTTTGACTTGTGAGCGGTGCTTGGATAAAACAAGAACTGTGAAGGCGTCGCTTTAAGCTGTGAGAACTTGTGATCGGCATTTCTCACTATTTTCAGGATTTTTACAAGCCAACAATAAAAACTTCCAACATTATCTCACTTATATCTTAGCGAGACAGTGTGTGTGTATTACCTGATGAATGTTTGACAGATCGAAACATGTAAACAAATAAATTACCAGTGAGCGAGACCGTGTGGCAAGGTTCTTCTCATTGTTATCAAACTGTGCCTTCTTCTGACACTATTTCAGAGTCTTACAAACCAAAATATGATGGATCACTTAATAAGTGAAATTAACCAGCTGATTAGTTTATAAAGAAAATAATCATTAGCTGCAGTCGTACGCAAGTTATTTGAAAAGGAGTGCCACCTCAACCAACTACCAACAGTAATTATAGCCCAATTACATAATATATAATAATAAAACACTTTCGCTTTCAACATGTTAAGTGCATGTTCTTGATTATATTTGTACTCAAATAACATTTCAAATGCAGAACTTTTTGTTTGTGGTATTTCTACTAGAGCTTCACAATTATTATCAAATCTGCTAAAAAATGCTGATAAAGGTAAAATGTGTCACTTTTATTAAAGAACCATTGTGGGGCTTCAGAGATGTCACGGCTGGTAAATCATGTTCCTCCAGATGTTAGGGGGAAAATGCTTGTTTGCTACAGACCCCCAGCCAAAATCACACCATCGTAACATTAATCATCCCCAGTGATCGTGAATCATATCCCAATCGTAGTATCTGTCAAAACAATGATATCGTGCAGCCCGATATCAGCACCTCTACCTAAGCAGATGACCCGAGCGCTTTCTCCATCTCTGCTGACAAACGATGTCAATACACACCACGACCGCTTCACACCTGTCCACTGTCAGCATATGACCCATGTGACCTCGCGCTCCTCCTCACCTGAGAACAGAAAACTTCAGTTCATCTTCACACTTCACTGGTCACTGCCCTTTTGTGTACGTCCCACCACAAAGCTGCCACGTAAAGATTCACCCAAAAGGGCTTCTTTTTCCATCTCCACTTTAGATTAACAAAGCCGGCATCCATGCAATTTTCCTAATTGTAGCCGGAGATTCACAAGGCCGATAAGTTCCTGTCATGTTCCTGAGCGCAGCTTTCAGTCTCTGTCATCACATTAGGACAAATCCAACTAAGTGATTATTATCAAGGGCAACAATGGAGCGAGCGGCCGAGATACGAAGACTACTGCATGCAAGCGTGCGTGACGGAGTGTGAAGCATAACTCTTGCTCAATAGATTAAATTAACTGAGCCCGACGCAAGCTCATCAGTTACAGGCTTAAAAATCCTCATCAGGCGGTATGACATATTTTCAATTATCACCTCTTCAGCGCTGACCTGTCACTGGATATGAACCTTTAAGGCACCCTGCCCTCCATCTATCACGCCATCTGAAGAGCGGGCGTCGATGCGCGCGTAATCTGTGATGGACAGAAATAAATGGCGATGATAGAAAGAAAAAAGATGGTGAGCGCAGAGGAAGACTTGTGTTCCAAACACTGCGAGCCAAGATCATCAGAGGCCCGGGCTACAGCGCATTACATCTGAGAGGAGACGAGAAATCACATCATGTCCATGGCAATCTCCGGCCCCGCGGGACACCACTGCACTGTGCATAACAACACGGAGTGATGGGGGAGACAGAGGAGAAAAAAGGGAGAGAGAGAGAGAGAGAGAGAGAGAGAGAGGGCGGCAGGGGTGGTGGTAGCGGTGTGTGTGTGAGGGGGGGTTACAGCTTAACCCTCTGACATTTTAGCCATCAGCAGCAATGCCTATCTCTAAGCCTCACACACGCACACACACTGAGGACTAAGACCTTGTACCGCCACTTGGAAATTCAGTTTGCGATTTAATGCCTATCCCAAAGTGACCTGTTACAGGCGGTCACATAACACATCCAGATAACACAACCTGCTCATATTTGTCCCGGCCTAACATTCTAATCTCATAAGCAAATATGATTTGGCGTCTGCTCAAAGCTCGTGGCAACATCCTTCTCTTAATGAGGCGGAGTATTAAGTGACAAGTGAGGGGTTATCTCTAAACAAGTAGTGTTACACACGATCGTGGCCTTCTATGGCTGGAAGACATAAGGAATATCTGTGAGGACCTGTGAATGTTTTTTCGATATTTCTACGATCGATGACTTGTGAAAAATGAATAAATAAATAAATAAATAAATATTGAAGTGCCCGTATTTGCTCTTGTCTCCTTTTCTCCAGCTGTTTTTGTTAGCTAACCTTACAGCCAAATCCAAGTTGACGCTAATTAATGTGAGGGTAGCTGACAGCTAACTGGGGTTTCATCTGATTCGCTTCAAATGTATGGCCCATATAGCCAGAGCTCCAACTGACAGTGTTGTCAAAATGACAAGAGTCAGAACTTAAAGTAAAGATATTGTGTTAAAATATCACTTTGTCACTGGAATCACTAGAATAGATGATGGCAGTGTACTTTTCTTAAGGTTCAGTGTTGTGACAATGCTGTGCTTATGCTCTGGTTAGGTTTAGGCACAACAAAAACGCTTGGTTGGGGCTAGGAAAAGATCACATTTTGGTGATAATACTAGTTTTTGTCGCTACAAACGCGGCTGAAAAGTGTCCCGACTTCACGCCAAATATGTTAGGTTTTTGTCTTTTGTCGACACAAACGCATTGACTCTAGAAGCGGAGGTGTAACGTGGCAGAAAATGGAAATACTCAAGTAGAGCACATAAGCTCAACATTGTTAGTGAGTATATGTGCTTTGTTACATTCCATCACTGCCAACTGATATTTGCATCTTCATGTTGAAGGCACGGCATCTGAAAATAAAATCATTTTTAACTCCTTGAATACAGATGAAGCTCAGCGTAAGCTCAACCAGGAACATTATCTTTTCATTCCCCCCCTCTCCCTGCTCCCTCCATTCACCTGAACTGGGCGTTTCTTCATGCGTTATCTATCTATTTAACCAACCAGATTCTGCTTTGAACACTATCAGCCGATCATGTCTCTGCTGTCAAATTTAAGCCCGTCTCCTCTCTGCTGTCAGCTATCATTTCAGGCCTTCATGCGATCCTCATCCACCCCATCCTCCTCCAGCTCTTCATCCAGCGGCTATAGGTTCTCCTCACCCGAATCAACTCCCCGCCCTTGACTGAGTTTTTTTTTTTTTTGCTGAACAAACTGTCTTCGTTTTCACGACTGAATAAACTGAATAACAAACTGACCTTAAAGGACAACACAATTACACTCTGTTTCACTTTGTCTATATTCGGCGGACCCTGCCACCTTTCTAGCTTCAGACAGTGTCCCTGGGCCCTTATCTTCCTCCGGGAACCGTTTGTATTGTGTGTCACCTCATTAATATTGTAAAATATCAACGTTCTGAGTTTGAATTTCTTCTACAAAACTGCACAGTGCCCCTTCAAGACTGACATTTTAACTACTTTCACTTGCACTGCATCATCAGAAAGTATTATGTAATTTGTACATAAATAAATTACAGGCTTTATATTGCATACGACTACACGTGGACCTGCAGTGTAGCCGTGGTGCTATTTTAGCAGATGCACAGACTCCTGCTGTCCGTCTGCCACGTTTATATCTGGCATGCAGACTAGGAGGGAAAAAAACAAGAAAAGGATTCATAATCTTAAAATGTTAAATACATAAACATTTGTAAAATCCACTCGCTGCTATTCTCAGCAGAGGACAGTTGGCAGCTCCACTCCGGCTGCTGTTGGGTACAGAGCGCTGTTTGTTTTATCTGTTCCAAACCCAATCGAGCTCCTGTGATCTCCTCAAATGGCAAACCCTTGTGCTGTGTTATTTTTAGAGTTACACAGGATTTTTTGACATTTCACCCGTTTGCCTCATCCTGTGTCGCATGGCGAAATCTTTCCACCATAACAACAACAACAAAGACGATCCCAAAGGTTGCTCGACAGATTTTCTTTGTTTCTCCGAGATTCGGGGTGGATGTGTGTGTGTGTGTGTGTGTGTGTGTGTGTGTGTGTGTGTGTGTGTGTGTTTTTTAAACCGCCGAGCGCAGGATGCGCAAAGCGAAAAAATTACATCTACCATAAATGGAGGCGAAATGATTAAGTGTGACAAATAAAAAAACTGTTAGCATGCACATCCTGAAAAACCAATGGTGAATGGGCACATTTACTCTTAGCGTGTATGTAAATTTAAAAACCTGAGGGGGAAGTGAGAGATTTCCATGTGTAAAGAGGCTGCGCGGGTCAAGCTAATAAAAAAATAGGAGGAATAGACTGGAAACAGTTTGTTCTATCTCCGCTTTCTGAGTGCACAGAGGACAGTTCCAGTGAGAGACTTCATAAGCCGCACATACAGTATAGTGCTGATCCCACAGACTGAGGCGAGGCGAGACCCCATTTTCCTCTCACTTGACTCAACTTAATTAACCAGAATGAGTCAGAAGCAACATTCAGGATTTAAGATTTATCCTTATGGGATTGGGGATCTCTCTCTCTCTCTCTCTCCCTCGTCCGCGCCCGCTCTCTCTCTATCCCTCTGTTTATGGTTGACTTCAGTGCTAACTTCCTGCTCATTACTTTAATGATGGTGCTACTGTGAGCTTATGCTCACGAGTGCAGTTTGCTTTTTAACGCCGCAGTTTGGGAATAGCAAGAAATATACACAACACGCGCACACGCACAGAAATTCATGCATGCAGCGACAGAGAATCAAATGAAATCAAAATCCCACACATGCATTATGTATGTGTGTCGTAGCCAAAAACAACCAGTAGACTTCTTGAAAAACTTCAAAAAATCCGAGAATCTTGCACAGCATGCGTGTGCAAGTTACACGACACCCGCAGTGCACTGTTACCATGCACAAGCAGGTTTGCTGAAAATGAGCTAATGACAGAGGGAAAAGTAAATGGGAAGCCGGGTGACGAGCGATGAGCATCTTTTGTCTCCTCTGAAGTATCAGCCTAACTCCCGACATAACTGTAATACAGAGAAAGAGTCTGACAGACAGATATATCCAACCCCAGCTCTGTGCTTTCGCTTTAGATGCATTATTCATCTGTGTGCCAATTTGGAGGAACCCTCCCAATCCCCCAGCCAGCACCAAAAAGAGGAGAGAAGCGGGAAAGAGACAGGCGGACTAGAGAGAAAGAAGACACAGAGAGAGCGTCAGAGAAGGAGAAAAGACAGAGAAAGGGAGAGGAGAGAGGAAAACACCAGAACAAAAGAACGAGGGAGACAGACGCAGAGAAAGCGGGCGCAGGAATGGCTCAAACTCTGAGCTGCAATGTGGTGAAACATCCAAACAGGATTTCAAATGATCCAGGGAGACTTCTCCCTATATGTTTTTGATATTCCCAGCTTTGCCTGACTCGTCTGCGCAGAGCAGATTAATGACGATTTCCACGCTAAAGACTCTTAACCCTATCAGAGACACAGAGGGAGCAAAAGACCACAGGTCTGAGGCTCGCCTCTCTTCGCCTGAAACTGTGCACTGTTGCTAAATCTCAGTGAAACACGCAGCAGTGTGAACGCCGGTGCAAGTATGCTGTCAGACAAACACTTTCATAACTGCATGGTGACGCAGGGGGGACTACCATTTTTGCTCATAGCACGCTCTGTCCTCATCTTTTACGAGCATCTCAAGGGGTCTTTATAATGTCAGGATCATCCCCTTCCCGTACCACCGCATCCACGCTGGCATCTGTTGACCCTGTCCATCGCAGGACAGCATGCCCCGGATTTAACCCCACACGTTCAGCCTCTGTCTCATCCTCACCCGCTTTTCCAGGTTTGTTACCTATTATGGCAGCAGGCTGTCACACGCGTACAGACCAGATCCTCTTAAACATCACAGCCCAGCAATGGTCACTCACAGAAGCACCTCCTCGCCATGAGGGGTGTGTGTGTGTGTGTGTGTACGAGGGAGGGGAAGGGGTGTGGGGAGGGGTAAGTGTGTGGGCTGGATCAGTGGGATTGCTGTTTAATCTGCTACCGTCTCCCCATAACGGAGCTTTTAGACCTGACAGCTGGTTGCATCCACCACCGAGCCCACGTCACTGCACTAAACAGTGGACTGACAGGCTACCTTTGGCTGCGGACGCACCACCAACCTCACTTTAAGGTTGTGCCGTACAGTAATATCTTCCTGCAACATATCGGGCGCGTGAACATTGGTTCATTACTCCACGCCGCCTTGCTACCACGCGGGAGTTTTCTACTGTAGTGTTATGAAATGGCATTAATGAACGGCGACGCTGTGCAGGGCGTTGGCTCGCGCTCCTCCTGCTGAAGGATCTGTCAAACCGCGGAGCCGCTCTGAGGATATGCCTGTCAGATTTGGCCTTATTTGTCAGTTTGCTGTGATTCTGCTCCCTCAGCTTTGTCGTGTCACCGTTCAGATCGCTTCAGAGGGCTCCTGGGAGTCGCTCACATGGAGAGTGTGTGGCAGGCCTCGTAGCTGATTTACATCAGGTCAGTCCTTTGCAGAGACAGACAGAATTCCTAAGCTCTGCGAATAACACTAGTTAGGAGGATTTAAGAAGCTATGATAATCTCCCGAGGTGCCGTTGTCACCGCAGTCGAACGGGGCTGTAAAAATAGGTCTCACTCTTCGTAGCATTGGCAGTTTATTTGAAGCCATTCAATATGGAGGACTCGCTGCACATTTACACTAAAGAAGAGTTATTTCCCTTTAAATATTAACACACTGTACAATTAGATCAACAAAACAACAAAATAACTGCACGTACCTTCCTGCAGGGGTGGAAGTAACTAATTACATTTACTCAAATTACTGTAATTAAGTAATTTTTGGGAGTCAGTATGTAGGTATGCATTGCAAATCATAATCTAGTTAGTTACTTAATCATAATTGAGTAAGGAGCACAATTTGAACTAATCTCTCAATCTTTCAGCTGCACTAATGGTTAAAAAAGTAGCTAATACTCGAGGAAATACTAAATACTGGAGAGGAATACTTTGCCCCCCCCAGATATTATTCTCATGCGGACCATTATAGGCTTCACAATTGTGTTGGAATGTACAGCTGTACCCAATAAATTACTTAAATATATATGTAAGACACGTTTTCTACGCTCCAAGCTGTGTGAACAGTTTTTTTGTGATGATAAACTAGTACATTTCTTTTGCTCAAGATGCACTCAAAAGCATCTCACAGTCACATGCTCCCACAAATCATTCATGTCAGCCCACAGGACCCGAAATCACAACCCGAGTGGATGAAAAAGAGATGTGACAGGGGACTCGTTTATGTCTTTTTTTTTTTTTCTCATTTGCAAATATTTCGCTCTTTCCATTTTCAGGGGTATTTTTTGCATTGCGGCCTTGTTAGGTTTCTGTTTTTAGCCAAGATCCTCAGTCTCAGCACAGCAACTGATGAGCTCAGGATTAAATGTTCACATAAAACAAAAGCACAGAAGTCCAACAAGATGGCACAACACAGAAACACAAACACACACACACATGTGCAGACCCACATGGCAGTTTCCAGGTCTCGGGTGGCGAATGATGTTTTCACACTTGTGTGGGGAGATTGCTATTTCTGCGCGGAGCCAGATAACTCAATTATTCATTGCGGATGCTGGTGCACTCACTTTACCTCTATAGAGAGGAGGGGGCGGCAGTGTCTTGCTCATGGTGTGTGTTCCATGTGTGCATGTCAACAGTATGTATGCATCTGTATGCGCGTGTGCTGTGCGCGTGAGAAGACCCGCCAACAGCAGATGAACTACTGACATGCCAGGCCATACAGCGGGAAAGGAAAAGAGGAAGAAAAGGAAAAGGAGCTGTCATAAACATGGCAATCAAAGAGATATGAAGCGGAAGGTGAGGATCAAAGAGCAGAGGGAGAAGAGGGAAGGAATTAGTTCCCTTATCTTCTCTCTAAGCCAACTGTGCACCTTTACAATCCTCTCCAGCTCAATAAACTGTTACAAAGTAAAAAATACTTTTTGAATTACCAGCAAAACTGAAACTCAGCTACCGTGGCGTTCAACCTTCCTGCACAAGGAGGACCTTTCATGCACCTTGTGCAGTCGTGCTCCTGTGGTCTGACACTAAAGCATAAGTCAGCTATTGACGTGGCGTACTTGTTATTATTCTCTCTCTCACACACACACACACACACACACACACACACAGTATCTCAAATGTTTTTTCATTACCTTTCTGTTTCAACAATAAGCACAGACACACAAGACACGACGGTAGAGGGAGAATCAGCGAGATGTGTGAATGAGGTGGTGACCCGGGTGGATTTAAACCCACAACACAAGTGGGTGGACTAAATGGTACGTGTCGGGTTTGTAGGGAGACGCCCACTTAGCCACAGACCTTTACTGAGCAGAGCATAAAGGCCACGGAATCCGTGTGTGCTGCCGTTTGTCCGCAAACAGCTGCCGAGGGCTGCCCCTAGAGCACATTCATCACCCCTGACACCATATGGAGTCCTGGGAGGTCCTGAGCAAACACGCGGCACACAAACACGGCCTACGGACACAAATAGAGTCCACATACGCACACGTTCTACATGTAACTAAAGGCGATTACATGCACACAGACAGCTCTTTAGATTTAAACCCGGTTACACACAGAAAGATACATGTGTACGTTATTAGTAATAACAGAGACTGATAACCAATATTTGGAACCGGTATTTGCAGTAAAGTAGGACACATTTTGAGGTACTATTTAGTATTACCATTTTCTGCTACTTTGTACTTCCGCTCCATTGAGCTCCATTTATTTGATGACTTGTTGACTTGTCAACTTTAGTTACTAGGTACTTTGAAAATTCAGATTTCAGTGTCTATAGGCCAGTACTAACCAATCAGACGTTTTTCCCATAAGCTTTTCCTTGTGAAAGAAGCGTCTGTAAAACGGTGGATATACATATATATATTTTTTTTTTGGAGCTTCTCAACCCCTGAGAAATGACTCGTTTCACTATAATAAGTGGAGCTGCCGGGTCCAATAAAATTTGGAAAGTCTAGAAGAGCCGTACGATTAAATTGTCTGATCCCCGTCCGAGTTAACCGGTCCGGTCAGCGGATGTCTCTAGTGAGCGCACTCTGAGGACCGCACAACTTGAAAGATCCGGGTATTTTCACACCCAGGAAGTCGAGCTCTTTTAGCTCCACGCACCACTGAGCTTTCAAAGGAATGATGAATGCTGTGACCAGGTCTCATTACACATCCATGCTACCGACAGAAACAGGATGCTGAATACTGGGCCTCGATAATTGGTGCATCTCTGCACGCAACAGAATTTATAAGAACAATTTCTCTATATCTGCACATTTAGCACATTTGTTGCGTCCCGTAACATCAATCTTTCACTTGAAACAAGTGAAATTGTGCACGTGTAAGACAGACACATAACTCTTCGTGCCGCTGCCCCTTATTTCCCCGAGGACAACTCCGGCTGAGCCGATTGGAGCAGTTACACATGTCAACACTTCCATGCATCCGTTTACCACCGCACACAGCCGCCCCGGTTTGCTCTTTTCATTAGCTTTACAGTCTGTAACTCTCACACAGACAAGCGCGTGTAACTGTACCCACACCCACGCATACAGGGCAGACAAACTTAGCTATCTCATTTAAGACGCACACATGCATCCGCACGCACTTCCCTCCACTTTAATCTTTAGGGCAGGCAGAATCCGCGAGTGATTTATTTTAAACCATCCCCCGGGGGGTTTTACGGGACAGAGCCGGTACTCAATCTGATCACAGCATTCGCTTTCTGTGTCAGCAATTTATGAATCCCCCCCACCCTTCAGCCTGGGTTTGTCAGGGTGTGCATGTGTGTTTGCAAGGAAGCTAATGAGGGATGGAGGGGTGGGTGGGGGGGAGTAGACAAGGAGGGAGAGAGAGAGAATGGAGGAGACACTGGAAGAAGGAACTGGCTCTGGGATGAGTGTATACTGTAAGTTAGCATACAGTCTGTGGCACACGCCCCCGTAGTTTTGGGTGAGTCACTCTCTGCACTTGCAAGCTTGCATCCAGCCCTTACGTGCCTCAATATGCAAGACATTTGCTGTTAGCGCATTGGTTTTGAGCGAACCCCTTCAGGAAAAGCACAACGTGAACCTCGATTTTTTTTCTCTTGACACAACAAAGCCAAAGAGAGACACACCCTCCGACAGTCACGCTACTATCTGCCATTCAGGATCCCACAGCACTAAGTACCATCCAGATGACTGTGTCCAATTTTTCACTGGATATTCCATTTCCATTTGAAAGGTGGTTAGCGCCCATTGAGCAGTGTTATCGTGGCCGTGCAGACAGAGCGAAGCTGCCCCGCTCCTCTCAGCCTCAGACGGAGGGAGCCATCGATTTGATTCAGTCTTGAAAGCCGGGGTCAGCCTCAACAATGGCAGCTCGTGGAAAAACCATTACCCCAGGTGAATTCTGCAAAAACTGTTAACCTACATGCATGTTCGCCATCTCTCCGCCCTTTTCTCCTCTCTCTTTTCTCTGGCCGTCCTACACGGCAGCGCAGATGGAGAGCAGACAGCGGGGAGAGCTCTGTGGGTTGCTTCTCAATGGGAGTATGCGGGCTCTTCTCCGGGTGACTCATGCTGCCTTTCTTTACACTTCTTGTCCAAGGCCACCTACCTTACACCTCCACTCTAGCGCAGAAACTGCCAAGTTACTACGCCTGCTCATCCATTACACTACGCACAGCCTCTGACATGGTGAAAAAAGTCGCAGATGACTAATGTGATCCAGCCCGAAAAATGCCTGCTGCTGCACTGAAAATGATACGTACTGTTTGAAGCTGAAAGCCGTATTAGTTAGAACATTATTATGTTGTGTTACTTCCCTGGTTGAGTGATGTTAGACGTGAAGAATGGCATATTTGCTTTCAACGTGACGCTATTCAGTCTCATTGCTCTGGGTATACTTGTTGCAACTCACAGCCGCCCCCCCCCCCGATTCAGAACCGTTCACAAAGCAGAGAGAGACGCTGTTTTTTTCACCAATGTAGAACTCAACAGCAGAGCATGAATGTTGGATGTCTTCAGTGATTAATTCAACTGAATCACAGGCTTCAACCAGAGCCGGAGTCATAACAATTGTAATTCAAAATCCTGCAGCTTGTTTTTTGTCAGGTCATGTACAAGCTAATATCCAGCTGTTGATACCAATTATCTTTCATCAGCGACATGTTCATGGCGTACGCGTACAGCACAGCTACATACTTGGATTTAGAGTTACCAACTACACATTATCACGATGTTTATGACTTATTCCTTGTATTTTCTCGACTTTATGAGTGTAATATGTCAGAAAAATTTACTTTATAATCACCTATAGCGCTCACAGTCATCTTCAAATGTTTTGTTTTGCCCAACGATTTTTCAGTTTCTTGTTACTGATCGGTACGTTTTTCAAAAGGCCAACACCGACAGCAATTGTTAGTAATCAATGAGAACAATAACCAATATCTGGAAATGATAAACATTTACAATGGAAATTCTATTTTTACAATTCACTCCAGTAGTGTACTTTTACTACTTTACCGTACTTGTACTTTTCTCACCTGCATTTATTTGACTTTAGTCAAACTTTAGTTGCTAGTTATTTTGCACGTTCAGATTATTAGGAGTTTAGGATGCACATGGATGGATACAGCTAACCTAGAATCACCTGCTTCGTACGGATAATACCTAAACATTTATCAATTCAAAAGACACTCCTTACCTTTAGTCAAGTCAAGTCAAGTCAAATTTATTTATATAGCACATTTCATACGGCAAGCGTAAACTCAATGTGCTTCAAGAACTTAAAACAAAGATACATTGTAGAACATAAAATAGCATATAGGATAAAAAAAATAAAATAAAATAGAATAAAAACATTTAGGACATTATACAATCACACAAGAATGTATTTTTATCATCATTTAAAAAGGGAGATGATAATAAAAAAAAAAATTCTTAAAACAAATGAGACAGAATTAAAATACACTCTTTAAACTTAACTAAAAGCTTGCGAAAAAAGATATGTTTTTAGTTTACTTTTAAAAGAAGACACTGTTGTAGCAGACCGTATTTTATGTGGAAGAGAATTCCAGAGAGTGGGACCATAGTGGCTGAAAGCGCCATGAGCTGATTCGGAGTTGATTCTGGGTGTAGTGAGGAGCTCTTTATCTGATGATCTGAGGGATCTCCCTGGTGTGTATTTGGTGAGCATGTCAGCAACGTAAGAGGGAGCCAAGCCATTACAACATTTAAAAACAATAAGAAGTATTTTAAAATCAATTCTTTGTTTTACTGGGAGCCAATGAAGAGATGATAAAATAGGAGTAATGTGCTCAAACCTTTTGGTTTTCGTTAGTACTCTGGCTGCAGCATTTTGAATACGCTGGAGTTTATGTAAATTCTGCTTTTTCAGTCCAGCAAAAAGAGCATTGCAGTAGTCCAGTCTACTGGAAATAAAGGCATGAACCAGCATTTCAGGGTCTGACTGAGACAGGAAACATCTAACGTTTGATATGTTTCTAAGATGATAAAAAGCAGTCTTAGAAATATTAGAGATATGCCTTTGGAAGGTGAGATCAGCATCTAAAATCACACCCAAGTTATTGACATGCTCACATGGTTTTACAGACAGGGGAGTTAACAAGGATTGAATATTTTGCCTCAGAGCCTTAGGACCTACCAAAAGAATCTCTGTTTTGTCCTCATTAAGTTGTAAAAAATGTTTGACCATCCAGCATCTGATGTCTGTGATGCACTGGATGAGATCATTTATTGGGTTTAGATTATTGGTAGAAACAGAAATGTATAACTGTGTGTCGTCGGCATATGATTGATATGAAATATTATGTTGCTGTATGATGGACCCAAGTGGAAGCATGTACAAGTTGAACAACAAAGGACCGAGAATTGACCCCTGAGGGACTCCATATGAAATGCCAACCTCATCAGATTCATAATTACCAATGGACACAGAGAAAGATCTTCCAGTAAGATATGAAGAAAACCAGTGAAGAACTGTGCCTTTAAGGCCCAGACAGTGTTCAAGGCGCTGAAGAAGAATTTCATGATCGACAGTATCAAATGCTGCACTGAGGTCAAGAAGAACTAGAATAGAAACTTTATGATTGTCTGTACTAATTTTAAGATCATTAACAACTCTATTCAGGGCAGTTTCGGTACTGTGGTTAACTCTAAAACCGGACTGGTAAACATCAAACAAATTGTGGTTTGACAGATACCTATATAATTGTTGGTGAACAACTTTTTCCAGAATTTTCCCCAGAAATGGAAGGTTTGATATTGGTCTGTAATTTTTGAATACAAGTGGATCAAGATTACCCTTTTTTAACAGTGGTTTTACAATAGCATGTTTGAGACATGAGGGGAAGATTCCAGAATGTAGTGAGGTGTTTTCAATCTGAAGGACATCCTCTATCAAACAGCTAAAAACATTTTTGAACAATTTTGTAGGCATTAGATCAAGAGAGCATGTTGCAGAGCTGAGCTGCTGCACCACATCTTGAAGCTCACTAGACTGAATCAGTGTGAAGCTGGAAAGAGTGCTGGTAATGCCGTGTTGGGTGGAAAGAAAGTGGTCACACCCATCAGTAGGGGAAACCACAATTTTATTTCTAATATTGGAAATTTTATAGTTAACATATGTGGCAAATTCATTACATTTCACTGAAGAGTGGAACTCAGCAGGAATTGATTAAAGCGGATTAACCAGTTTGTCGATAGTGCTAAACAGCACTTTGGAGTTATTTAAGTTTTCAGTAATAATTTGAGAGAAATAATGTTGTCTAGCCATTTTAATTTCTTTATTATATTTACTAAGCAGGTCCTTATAGATACCATAATCAACCTGCAATTTGGTCTTACGCCATTTGCGTTCAGATTTGCGAAACCTCACGCTTTTCCACAGATCGGCTTATATTAGAACTTGTAGACTTTCCCCCTCCTCTCTAAACCTGTGTGCGACGTGTATTGCATATTGCAATTGAGTTGTTTTCCTCTGAAACTGTAAAAACCATCCACACTGACAATCACATGTTCTCCTTCTTCTTGTCCTAGTCTACTTTTTCTTCTTTGTGTTCATTGGCGTATCACAAATCAACTTCAAAGGTGCCGACCATCACCTACTGTGTGGGAGTGTGGAGATGCTGTGCTTGTGAAATCCATGTAAGCAGCTTGGCTTCAGATTATCAGCTCTATTCAATTGAATTAACCAAAAATATTCATTTCTATCATATATCACTATTAGTAGTTTATAGTTATTTGGCATCAGAGCCAAAGAAGGGCATTTTCAAAGGAAAAAAATATATACTTTATCGGCAATCTGACAAAAACTATCCCCTCGAAGATCGGTTGAGCTGAAAAAATGTTACATATTGGATCTGATAATCGTCCAGGCCAATAATCTGTCGATCTTCATTTCTTATCACTAGTGACGAAAGCTTCAGATCTTCACATTTGATAAGCAAGAACCAGCCAATGTTTGGTGTTTTTTTTTTTTTCGCCTGAAAATGAGCTAAAATGATTAGTTGATGATAAAACTAGTGTATATCTGTGTCTGGTGCTTGGGTACAGTGAGTTTGGCTGAGCATGTGTTTTTTGGGCTTTTTTTTTTTCGTAAATGTGAGTTTCTCAACAGCGCTTTTGATTCCAATGAGCAAAAAAAAAAAACATAAAAGGGACCAAAAATAACATCACATTAATATTTTACAGTGATTGCTCCTCAGTGTGAAAGAAGCACATCACATCAGCAGTGATTTCGCTCTGTGTTTGACCCGCTGGCCTTGCACATCCGATGACAGCGAGACATATGTGTGCGACGCTGTGTATCGGGTTAATATAGTGCAGGGCCTCAGCTAATTAGGTTAGTGCACGGTTTGGTTAATTGGGTTAGCAGAGATTCCATGACAGCTAACACGCTGACAGAGCCAGCTTGCCATCGATCCGATGGGTGAGTGAAGGGGACAAACACAGCAGGTGCTTTCATTAAACAAGAGCGCGAGCACATGCAAGCACGGCGAACTGCACATGCACATCCACACCGAACGTGTCGGATTACGTGGGAACCTCGCGGCGTCTGCTCAGCTCCGACAGAGAGGGAGGGTGTGATGGAGGTGTATGGATCCCGTCAAATAAAACGCTAAAAAAAAAAAAGTGCTGAAAGTGATTTTACGAAGAACGGCAGCAAACGGCTGAATAAATATGGATTTGTGTGAGTGTGTGTTTTTGCATGAAAGAGAGAGTAAAAGTGTGTGTGAAGGAGAAAAAAAAAAAGACAGAGACCACTTGGGACCGCAGCTCCCTTTCATGTGGAGGTGAATACATAAATAATAAAATTAAATCATCAAAAACAGCCCAAAATAGTTCCAACTTCTCTCTCAATAACACACACAAACAAAGAATCACACGTCCCCGCATTCTTCAAAGTTACATTAGCTCATATTTAATAATCTATATATTAAAACGTCAAAGTGATGACAAAAACATCTTCTTTTTTTTGCCAGTGAAAAAAGAATTAAAAAGAACCTAGGTGTGGAGATAGCAGTCTCCCTGATTAAAAATGTCATTTTACAATAAAAAAAAAAAAAAGAAAAAAAAAAAGAATCATCAGGAACGCGGTTGTGTAACTTCAGGCTTTGATTATGCTGCTTGCGTCTGAAGCCGACGTTATCTGATGGTAGCTAAGGTGCATTCTGCAGGGCGTCGGGGGAGCGAGGTACTAAATAAAGACATTTTCAAGGTTTTGAGGCACCAAGACATCTCAACCCCAGTTGTGTCACTTCACTTCCTCGCTTAACACAATCTGCTGCCTCCTGAAATAGCTCAGTGTTTCTCTGAAGCGGGCTCCTCACTTAACACCAAGATAGACAGATAGGGTGCATGCAGCAAAAAAAAAGAAAGAAAAAAAAGACGACGTCAATGCGAAAAAAAAACCCCCCCACAACATCCACCCTGTGATGAGCACACAAACCCGCTGCAAGATCCAGAAACTGATTTTGTGTGATCCTGCTGGTGTGCTGCGTGATACCAGTTTTGGCTGCTTAGGTCTTCAAGAGAGATCACACACCTGTGACGGCGTGCTCAACATTTAAGGCCTTGTGACATAAAGTTTATGACCTTTGTTTCACTTTTGGAGCAGTTGGCTGACCTCGCAGAGAAAATGTCACGTCAAGAAACATTTCCAGATCTTGAAAGTTGTTGAGAGACCAAAAAAAAAAAAAAAAACTAAACCTAAACGGATTTAAGCACCGTCTCGCTTATGTTTTGATTTTTTTTTTTTTCCTCTTTCCTGGGAACTATTCTTCAAAGCTAAAAAAGACAACCTCTGGAGTGAAGTTCAGCCGATGTGATCTCTCTTTCCGCAAGCCACTCTTATTAAGCAGCACCACTAAAAGCCGGAGGATTCTCTTACTAAACCAATCGATAGGATCTGCCTTGCCACGCTCCCTGGAGCCCCTCGACTCCACCCTTCATTCTTCCTCTGGCTTTCACTGTCCCTCCAGTCTCGCTCATTCATGGCTGGCGAGGAGAGTGAGGCGGATGCTGCTGTGTGCGTGTATGTGTGCGTGCGCATTTTGTGTGATCCCACGCGCCCGAGACAGATCTGAAAATCTGATGCATTGCTATTTCAAACCTGGGGGGGGGGGACGGGGTACGGGAACAGGTGAGAGCGGTCCTCCGAGGCAGAGCTGAGGAGCAAACCGCCTGTTAATGAATAAATAAACACAGCAGTGAGCATGAATGCCCCGCTGTCCTCGCGCCTCTCTGAGTGCAGAGGCTGATCTTCCATCGCCAACACCTGTGTGACTGTCAGAGGAATCAATGAACAGCTACTGTTGCAAAGGTGAACTCGCCCACCGGCTGTCTGTCTGCGGCTCAAACAGGAAGAGGCATTGATGGCGGGGTGGCTTGCCGCATACTCATGACCGAGCCATGACAGTTTTTGCCGGTTAGAGGAAAAAAAACACACAAAAACAGTGCAAATGCGGACAGATGGCTCAGGAAAGGTGTAGAAAACACTTAAATAACTCAAGACACACACAGTCGTACAGTAAACACTACAACACATCCTGCCCTGCTCCACAACAAGTCTGCCCATTCTGAATATATTATCAGTTCATTAACATCCAACAAGATACAACAAACTGCATTTGAACATGTAACTTCCCGACCGCACTCTGGCTAATTATTCTCTGAACTCGGTTATCTTTTTTTGTGTTGGTTCTCGCTGACATATTTGCTCACAGGAGGGTTTTTCATACGGACGCTTCACACGATGGCGTCATCGAATTATCTCTGTGTGCTGATGCAACAGCCCATTACCAACTGCAGTCGCATTCGCAAGCCGACGGAAGGGAGTTTTGTCATGAGTAGTGCACACTCACACTGCTGCTCCGGGTTGTCGCCGCTCCTCGCAGTTAGTCAGAGTCTAATATTAAATTTCCTGAGAAGAAGTGCAAAGCGGAGTCTGATGAAACGCACCTGTAGCCGGCGAGTCGCTGGGGTTGACGCTCAGCCACAATCAGAGCATGAAAAGTGGTTATGTAACAGCCCCCCCCCCCCCGCCACCCCCTTCTTTAAAGCAAGAGCAGGCAATATATTTATGTTTAAGTACGCCGATTTTACAGCATTAAAAACACGAAGCAGGAGTGAAACGGAGAAGAGCATCCTGTCTCCACTAATGAGACCCAGATGATTCGCTCTGTTTGCGCAGATTAAACTGTTGTTGGTATAAAAACACTTCTCCGCCCAGAAGAAAATGACAAACTTTAAGAATGAAAAACAACACCGTCTCTTCTTTTTTTCTCAGTACAACACAGAGCATCCTGCTGCACCGTCTTGGCTGTGGCTTTTTCAGTGAAGCGGCGAACACTGGACTGGAAAGGTCCGACTGCCGGCAGCAAAAAAAAACTGAGGTCAGGGGGTTGCGTGTCCGCGGAGCAAAAAAAAAGGTCACGCCGAGGTCAAATTTCCTGAGGTCAATAAAAACGAAAAGGCATTCATGTTGACATTACTTTCAATTGTGTCTTTGCACACTTACAGTACACATTTTTGCACCTCAGTCAGGGCAGAAGGAAAGCAGCAAAGCTGTGCTCTACGTCTCCATCTGCATGTCTTCATTTACTTCTTGGACACTGAATCCACGCTGATTATTATATCTGGCCACCACAGCTGCACTACATTTGCTCGAACTCCCTCCACGTACCTGAAAACTAGAGTGGCATGCTAGCTCCGGTTTGTGCCTCTCATGTATTGCTGTTATGTTTAAGCCAAAGAGATAAACCTATGATTTTTCCAAAATAATGAATACCTGGGGCCTCATTAATAAAACGGTGTCAAGTATGGCTTGAGACTGTATGAATGCTTTTATTTATAAAGCTTACTTTGATGCGGAAATGATCTTATCTCTCAGCAAAGTTGAGGCTTAATGTAAGTGATTTTCCCAGCTGGTGATGTCGGGGTATTTTACTTCGGAACGCATGCGTCCGAGCCTTCAGGGAACTTTGCATGAGCTGAAAACTCTTCAGTACAGAGAATCACAGCAATCTCATCTTCTACAAAGTTATTATTCTTGGCACCGTTACATAAGAGGAAAGGCAGGTTGGCGTTAATCAAGGTTAATTTGAAGATTTATAGATTACTGGTGCGTAAGTTACACATGGGATTCTTAGAACCCGCTTGAGCATGGTTGTTGTTGTTGTTTTTTTTTAATCCTCACCATCTTCTATTAATTGAGCGTCAACAGACTGTCCGAAAAGATCTTAAGACTGAATTCAAGTTTAAATTGAAGGACGTTTCAACAATGCAGGCCTGATGATCTTCTCTTTTCCAACTCTTCTAACCGATTACCGTTGTTTTCTTAACACATAATTTTAATGCTTGCAAACAGGGAAAAAAGGGTGAAATGCATGTAATCTCAATTGCACAACGGTGCAACCGATGAAAATATTGAGCTACGCTCGACAGATTTTTGGATGCCTGTTCGACGCTAATAGTCACACCCGAGAGCCCTAGTTTTGGAAATATATACCTTTAGAAGAGAGGCCAAGTGTCCACCTTTAATTCAAAGGCTGGCGGGGATACATTTAAGGCTTAGCTCTGTGTCTCACATATAATGGAAACACATGAGAGGCACAAACTGGCACTACACTCCACCTACAATTGCTCGGTTAAGGTGCACAGGTGGCCGTGACAAATGATAAGTGAAAAGACACAAATGCATGCACCAGAGGGCTGATGAATCAAAGAGCACTGCTGATACAACATATGAGTTCAGGGCCTGAGGAAAAAACTGTTGTGAGTGAAAACTCTGATTCTGCGCTCTAACTTCATCTGCTGCAAAGACCTTGAAAGGTTTTCAAACTGTTGATGGAGTGTAATGCACAAGCTTTAGGACCGGAACACCTTTTCTCTCCGCTCAAAAGGGAACAGAGGATGGAGGACATTTTGTACAAGTAATAAAGAATGCAATACAAGAATATCATTTCATGTTTCATGTGATAGTGTCACATTCGACACAACGAGCTGATCACATATCTGTGTCAATCACATGTTTTCCTTCACTGCTTTATTTATTGTGCCTGCTCTTGTATACAGTGATGTTCAGGGACATAATGCTGTAATACTGCTGAGACATGAATCAATACTTGAGAATTACAGTGCTCCTAACTCTAATGGCCAGCTACTGCAGTGCTGCACCTAGCCTGAAATGTATTTAGTTTGCGCTGAGATGACAGATACTAAACTATCCCGTGCGCTCAACAGGATTCTGTGTAATTATCTGTGAAACGCATTGAAAGGTGAGCACGTGTGACACAACAACGGGTGTGAATTAATAAATAAAATGTGCAGTAGTGTGAAAAGAGATGAAGGTCTAACCACGTCCTTCTACTTCTCGTGTTTCTAAGAGGAGAGCAATTCAGGAACTCACCAAAGTGCTGTATAGATACTTTCTTGATCTCTGGTAGAGCTGCATCAAATGATGATGATTTTCATTATCAACTAATTTGCCAGTAACTTTTCACAATCAATTATTAACCATCAAAGTTTTTCAAAAGAGACGTCTTCAGATTGCCTCTTTTGTCCAACCAACAATCATGAACCCAACAAGATCTCATTTACGATGATATATGACGATGAAAAGCATGCAATCCTGACATTAAAGAAACTGGAACCAGCTAATGTTCATGATTTTTGCTTAAAAAATGTGTGAAACGATGAATCGTCTGACAAAATAGTCTGCGATTCATTTGTCTTTCGATTGATTAATCAGTTCATCGCAGAAGTAAAAAAAAAACAAAGTCATTTATCCCACTTTTGCTTGTCATCCCTTGTTGACTCATTCTCACTCTCTCTTTCTCTCTTCAGTGCCCATTTCCTTGTTTCCTTCCTTGGCCTCTGCACTGCCTCTTATTGCCCTATACACAGCATTAATAATTGAGTGCATTTTATGCAGACAGTGAGTTTTGGTGCCCTGAGCTCTTTGGTCACGGATCCATGGCACTAATGCTGGGTGGCAGGCCAGTTTGAGGCCCCGCACTCCAAGTCCAGCCGAGGGCACATCTGTCTGGCTGACTGGCCAATCTACGGCACCCCCGATCCCTGAGCTATTATGCACACACAGCTGACATGCACACACACGTGTGCACACGCACACTTAGAGGATTCACGGACCATTTACCCCTGTGATGGGCGAAGCTCACATCGCACTTTTGCACCTTTTTCCGGCGAACCAAAGGCCACGGACAATGACTGACATTTTCAAAACCCCTAAATGTCTGTGAGGCACTGTGTCCTCTGTTCTCTCTCATAAACACTATAATTCTCCCTCAGACACACCATCATACACTCTCTCTTTATAATGATAGAATGGAAGACAGTATGAAGAATTACACTGTAGGGAAGAACAATGGCGTGCAAGTGAGACTGAATGTGTATTTGTCGACAATGGTAGTGTGTGTGTGTGAGAGGCTATAATTGTGTGTGTGTGTGTGTGTGTGTGAGAGAGAGAGAGATTATGTTAACCTGTGAGAAAGAGGGCGTAACTGCGTGTGAGAAGAAACAGACTGTGGTGGCAAATGGTGTTTTTTTTTTTTTAAAGAAGGGTGGATTCATTAAACAGGACAGTTTAAATGTTCGGTTTGTGATTGGCTCACAGCCTTCTTGAAAAAAAAAAAAAAAAGCCCTTACCTGCTACAGTAAGGGGCATTTCTACCAGCGTTTAAGCTTCAAGGAGAAGCTAAATCAAGTCTCAGAGCTTTGAAGGACAACTTAAAATTCACCAGGTTTTTTTTTTTTTTTGGGGGGGGGGGGGGGGCATAGCAACGTCAACAGAACTATGATATGTCTCATTATTTACCTTTAGCTACGAACCAAACAGGAACTGAAGTGCAATATCATTTACACTTCAGTCAAACTCTCTCCCACACAGATGTATTCTAGGTAACATATATTCTCCTGGATATAGTATATTGTCATTGTACTATTATTTTCAGTCGCACACATTACACTACACATTGTCTACTACAGTTGCTAGGTGATTCGTTTATCCCTAACAGGTGAATGGACCTGCTTTGTTTCACTCTTTTGGTTTCCCTCATTGTCGGGACTATAGATTTCTAACATGCGCTAAGCTCAGTCAGATAACGGGATCAATGAGTCAGGCTGACAAGCACCCACCCTTTCCCTGCACTCCCTCTGCCACCAGGGGATGAAGAGGAGGGATGGTGGATAAGGCCGGGGCGATATGACCTTAAAATAATATCAAGAGATTTTTAAGCCATGCACACAATACATAACTCGATACTTTCAAATCTCCTCAGAAGCACTTCATTAATGCTCGGATGGGGCAGCAAAATCCAACATCACAATGTTTTTTGACCAAACGGGCCTTATAAAGCTATCAGTGTTGCAACAGTATTGTTGGTATGACTACCGGTACTTAAACAAAACACCAACACAAGAAGATTTCCGATAAAAAATCATAAATAATGTGGATGTAACGTTTAAGTGGGTAAAGGCGAGTATCAGAACAAGTGGAACACCCTGGTGAGTGCAGTATATGACATCACCTCAGCGTGATGCAGCTTATAAAACCAAGAAAAGACAACGCTTACGCCACATCACGACATCTCTCTATAAAAGCAAGGAATCTCTGTCTGTCTGTCTGTCTGTGTGTGTTTGCCTCAAATATCTCTGCGGATCAGGATCAGACTGACCTGAGAGTTTCCACATGGCTGTTGCTTGGTTCAAGGGTGTGCAACATTGCATTTGTTTGGACTACAATGATACCGTTCATAAAATTATTTCAGAAATGCTTTACGAATTCCGCTAGCATTGCTAACCATAGCCACCATAGTCACATGCGCACCAGAGCCAATCACTGCAGAGCTCAAGCCCACGACACACCTTAAGAAACAAGCGGATTTATACCTGCTGCGGCGTGAGCTGGACCGGGATTTTGCCGGCGGTTTGGTCCCGTTCTGTGCATCTAAACTGACTGTTGTGGATTAATGAGACTAAACCAGTTCGGACTGAGTCTGTTCCGGTCTGAGGGGATCCGGATACACCAGGACAACAAAGTGGAATCGGAATCTGTGGATGTTCATGTGTAGCTAGCTGCTAGCCCACCCCCACGGCCTACCTCCCTGGTCGAAGGACCGGACGCACCGGCACGTCCAAAACCAGACTTCGGTGAAATAATGTCCGCCACGCTTTTTCGCTATCATTGCCGTCATGTTTGCTTTGTGTCTGGTGCAGGAAGAAATGGTAAAAACAAGCAAGCAGCAAGTTTGGTTGCTGAGGAACAGGGAAAGTTGTGTGAGGGACACCGGCGGTGATACAGACAGCGACAGAGATGGCGAGTTTTGAGAGTTGAGAGATTTGTGACATATAGCGTGTTTGGAGTGTATAGTTAGTATGTTATATAGTGTTTGGTGTGGTGTGTTTAGTGTGTAGTGTAGTAATTTTTTTGTGTTGTGAGTCAAAAACAATGAGGAGACTGCTGAATGTGGAGCAGGCAGTGCAGCTCTTCATTGAGCTGAGGAGCCTGAGGCATTGCCTGCATTTCAATGTAAATAGTTATATATAACTTTGTAAATTTAAAAAACTTATGCACAAATTTAGCAAACAACAATTTATATTTGCATTATAACTAATGCAATTGATTCATTAAACATATTTGTGGTTTTCACAGTAAAAAATAACTTTTTCCTACTCTGATTTGATGTTATTTTGTGATTTTAGGTCCATAGTGTTAATATAATATGTCAAAATGAAAAAAATAACTGTACAGTCACACATGTGAGGTTGTGCTGAAAATAATGACACCAAACAGGGCAAGGTAAATAGCTTTTAAGGTGAAATATAATGGTATAATCAAAAGTAGTCAAAAACAGCCAATTATATCCCTGACGTCCCACCTTCAAACACAACCTCAATTGGCCATCCATGAAAAAGCTACTTAACCTCCCACTTTTCTATAGGAATACATGCTTCCTACGGGCAATGCACTAGTAATGATAACGAAGACGACATACAGTTTCGTATCATGGTAACAATATAATATCGTATGTGTTGCGCAGCCTTAATGGCAGGCTCACAGGAGGGATGTTGCCTGATTACTTGCCCAAAACCAGCAGGTTTAGCAGCTGTACATTTGCTAGCCAGCAACATGCGCAACGTGTCCGCGGAGTTCTGTATGAAGGAAGTACAATTATAATTTGCGTCTTGTATCTTCGTGATGCTGCGTGTGAAGGCTCCAACATGAAAGTTCTGGAAAAGCCTAAACACGTATAATACAGAGTATAAATTGACTTGAAGACATTGTGAAGACAACACAGGGCCAGACCCGTTCAACTAGCATCCCGACAACCTCCTTCTGACTCCTTTGATCGTTTTGTTAGGAGGATAATTAGCCGCCTCATTAGTTGTGTCTGTTGCTAAGCGAAATTAATACTTTTATTCGATTCAAAGTTTTAACCAAGGCTGTTTGAGCAGAGGGAAGATAAGGAGCAGGTAGGAAGAGGTAAGGGAAGATTTAAAAGCTGCATTATTCTTCCAGTTCTTTCGTATATACTGTATGTTTCTTCTCCAAACGTGAAAACTAATAAACAATACAAAGAAAGAAATATATAAAAAGTGCCTTATTTTAACATCCAAAGAATTTTAAATTCCAAGCATCAATTTTATTTAACTTTTTTCAAATCTGGCCCTTCTGATAAAAAGTAGTCCACGCAGCCTATACATTCAATACAATAACTTTGACATGAATTCAACTTCTACAAATCTCATAATGTTGAATCTCTGAAATAAATTCGGATGCAAGTTTATAATTGAAGTTATAATCAATTACGGTACTTTGTAAATTACACTGATTTTCTAGTTTTTTTGCCCTCCACATGTACGTACAAGAAAAACCATACAGAACAACGCCGTCCTGTACGACAGCAAAATTAACTATTGATTGAATTCCGTCCTCTCTGACGGTCCCAAAAAAGAGAACAGCACAGGGATCATGAAGCCAGACTCAGTGTCAGAACGGTTTCATCGCCCGCTTTGCACAGGGGTGGGTGCTAAAGTGGCCAGTGAGCAGAATATAGCAGCGTACGTAGATCATCATAGTGATTATGGACGTTGGAAAAGTGTGAGGCTAGTGTGTATGGGAAAGCACAGTGATGCTGTGTATGGGAGCAGCTGTCATGACCTAATGGCCTCACAGGCTTATTACTCTTTGAGCACGTCTGCATGTGTGTTTACGACAGAGTCAGCGCTGACGGGTGCGTGCATGCGTCGGAGACGAGAGAGGGAGGTAGCTGGAGCGGAGAAAGCCGAGGTGCAGGTGTGAACCCGAGAGATTGTGTTTGTTTCTCCGAGATGAAGGTGGGAAAAGGGGATGGTGGTTGGATGAGAAGGGAGGGCGGGAGGGAGAGAGAGAGGGAGGGAGGGAGGATAAGGAGTGCTCCAGTCCTGTCGCCTTGGGTGCATCAGCAGCAGGAATTGTTCTCTGCCCTGTGGGGGCCATCTGACTGTTCTGTCACCCTCCACAGAAGGCTGACTCTGCCTTAAAGTGCTCGGCCCCTCCGCCTGCAGTTCGACAGGCCTGATGTTTAATACACACACGGGGAGACTATTGAGAACGCCTCGGGATAAAAAGCAGTGCACAGGATGTAAAGGGGAAGCCAGCTTTGTGTGTGTGTGTGTGAGTTTGTAGAATCAACCAGGAATACTGCTAGTGAAGCTCCTGTACAAAGTGCGCGTGGGCAGGCTTGTCAACATAATTGCCCGGAATTTTCAAACCGGTGCCGGAGCTCCATCGCAAATTTGAAATGTACGAGGATCCAAGAGTTAAGCACCTCTCGATGGAGCGCACTCGTGGTGAGTGGTGGTGGTGGTGGTGGTGGGGACCGTACTGGCGATTGTGTAACGATATATACGTCACGTTCACATATGATGCTTGGGGTCAAAATAACAGCGGTGAACCTGAGTGTGGTGTAATCAGGGCATCGCTCCTCGATATGGGGAGAGAATGGAGGGGAGGGGCCCTCAGGGGTGACCCTCCTGCTTAAGTCAACACAATGAGTGTAATGAGGTGAGATACACACATGGACACACAGACACACACTCTGGATATGGGAACCCTTGCTGCATAGTAAGTGGATTTCATTCATCGACATGCAGCGAGCCCGATGTAGAAGTTCTGCTCACACCCACACACTCGGCAGCACAGCGAGCCGTGCGCTTATTACAGGTGAGAGCATCATCACTGCCTGATTTAGACGTGCGAAAGGATTGATGTTGCTGTCAGCTCACATCATGGTAGACGGCCTTAACCGGAGCCCAAACACACAGAAATTGTGTTAAATAATCACAGTAATAATCTCCAGTGTCAAACGTCAAACTGTCATTAAGAACCTTAGTTTCTGTTCCACATGCCTGTGTGAGTGCGTCTCCTCTGAGTTTCATCAGTCCTGAGTCCATAATTAATCAAACCCCGCTGTGTAAGTGGGACTTGCGCCTTCCTCCTTATCGTCACGTACAGCAACCCACGCCCTCTGGGCCATCAGCGGATTAATGATGAGTACCAGTGATAGGAGAGCCCATCACAAAGGCTTTTTTAAAATATATTAATTAGCCCCTCGCACGGACTGTGTGGCCGCAGCGTGCAACACATGCTCTCTCCAATCAAAAAACTTAAAGAAAAAAAGAAAAAAGGGGGGGGACACGATCAACCTCACCAGCTGTAACTGCACCGCATGCATGCTATTAAACCTTGATGCGTGCATGCATTAGGTGTGTGCAAGAGGGAGGAGGAGGAGGAGGAAGAGAAGGAGGAGGGAAGTGCACCATTCCCCCAAATTAGCGAGGCAACTTTCACACATCGCTGACCGACCCGGGTTATGCTGCACTTTACTAAGAAGCCTATGAATGATTGATCAGACAGGTGGGATCGAGTTATGGAATAATTCAGCGGGGCGATAAAGAGGAAGCAGGCAAAACGCTGAGCGGTCCGACTGAAACTGCACGGATTGTCAAGCCCAAAGTGGAGGGGCAGGGTGGGGAGGGGGGAGAGATCGGGTGTGTGGTACTCACTCGCCCCGCCGGTGCGTTAGAGGAGCATCCCGGTCTCTCGGGGCCAGCTCTTCAGATGACTTCTCCTGGGACAGCGCGCCTCGATCCTCACTATCATTCTTTGCTGAGCTTCCAGCACCTCCTCACAGCCTCACCTTACTCTTCTTCTTTGACATCACACGGAAAAAGCAAAGAACATAAATTAAAAAATAAAAAACACAGCTGCACGCCAGGTGGAGATCGCCTTTTTTTTTTTTTTGTAGTTGTTGTTTCGGGGCCACAGTCGTCCGTCTCTCTGTATGTGGAGCACGAGAAGTGACAGCGGCGGATTCCTATTTGAGGGGATGCTGACGCGCAACCGGAGGGGCTCGCCTCCTCCTGCCTCTCTCATCTGGCTCCATCAGCTCTCCGCTTAGGCAGCACCATGTGACTGAAAGTGCCGTGAACGACACGAAGTGTGGCAGAGAGTTTCCGGTGAAGGATTTCAAAATAAGACAGAAATACAGTCTCCACGCCAGATAATGTTTGACAGGCCACGTGACAACAAAAATAGCCTACATTTAATACTATAACTTACAGATAACGAACATGTACAGTGAACTCTGTCAGTGTGATTAATATTTACAATATTATATGAACAACCTAAAGATACCATAGATGTCTGTGTGTATAAATATGTGGTAATAACTTCCCTTTTATAATAATATGTTTATTTGTATTATGTTATGTTACATTATATATTAGGTTATGTATGTATTATAGATTTGTATGTATGTTTATGTACGTGTGTTCAGAACGTGTATACATGCATGTGTGAATGTAAATATATTTATGTTTTTATTTATTAATTGTACATATAGTACATTGAATTGTGATTGCTTGTCAATAGAACATACTTTGTAACATGCTTTTTTTATTTTATCCTGCTTATTTGTTGAACTAATTCAACTTTTTGTTTTGTTTTCACGTCGAAAATACATTTCTATTTGTTCATTCATTCATAACAAGATCATCAGGTAACAGAGTCATCATCTTTTTATGGCCTATTGAGGAGAGATGATTAAAGAACGTATGTTAATCTGTTTTTAGGTCGGTTTTAGGCGGACTATGGAGCATGGTAAATTTCCTTCTGTGCATATGCACCGTGTAGTTTTGTAGAAGACTTTCAAACTATTATCATGAATGATTTTTCCGTAACTGAATAAACAAGCTGTTCTCAGAGGAAAATCAGGTCCTCAGAACTCTGTTTGAAGATAGAATGTGCTAATATACAGTATGAACTACTTTCAGGTCAATTATAAGTACCACACAATAGGATGTGTAACCACTGCCTCTTATTAGGTCTACACATTAAAATCGAAATGTATGCTTGGAGTAAATCTTGGATTACTGGCACAGTCTGCGTAATATCCTAGCTTTCATGAATGTATAGGACATATTTGATATGAAGAAAGTGGATTTTGATATGTTTTTCAACTTTTAAAATGTTCTTTCTTTCTGATTCATTTCTTATTTTTTTTTATATAGTTTGAACCAGATGTGGTCGTGTTTGTCTCACAAACAGGCTTAATGTGGATCTAAGTCAGGTCAGTGGCTGATCTGCCTGAGTTTCCCATCTTTCTTTTGGTCCTTTTCTCCAATCGGATATACATCTAGACCAAAGACTGCACATAATCTCAATATAGTTGAGATTATGATATTACATTCGTTAAATACAGCACAGAAGAAAGCCAGACCCATAGGTCCATCTGCAACAGCGTCACCCAATAGTATGCTTTTATTTTTAAGGAGAGCTACCCAACTTCCCGTGTCCTTTCCATGTTGTATCCGGCTTGACGCACCTCGTGAAAGCACCCATTCAATTAAATCCGACCTCACAGGCGAGCGCCCCCAAGCGGCCAGCTTCAGAGTGACACCGACTGTTCAGAAATATGATTCTGGGGACCATTATTTCCTCACCAAAGCATAATCCCATGATGAATTATTGACATGCTCCTCATAATAGCCTCTGTATTTATTCTCCATTGAGTCTGGAACTTCCTTCTTGGCAAAAAATGGCGAGGAAACGTCCGCTGAGACTCTGCCTCCAAGGGCACACGCACAATCTTAAACTTTTATGAGCGTGGGCCTAAATAAAGAAAGCATTCATACGCTTGTCAGACAGCCAGCGGTGGCTGTAATTTGCAGCAGGGTAGTGTAGTTTTTTGAGTTGATAGATGTCCCTGTGGAGCTGAGGGGAGGTGCTGATGTTGCTTATTTAAGGTTAGGGTTTGATGTGTTATTCGCCACAGAAGGTTCCAGTCGTAAAGATGCAAAATATCCTGTGCTGTTGGTGTGACTCACAGCGGCTCTCCCCGGGTGACACGCGGTATTTCAGCCTGAGTAATGCCATCTTTAGCGAGCCTGTCGCATATGACGACTACTGTTGCAAACCACAATGATTCTGGGGATTCGGGCTGCTGTAAGTGTAAGAAAAGGACACAAGGCAGTTTTGCTCACACGTCTCACATGTCAGCCTCGCGAATGAGGAAATGGCTGCGAGCTGATAATGAAACCGACCACTCTTGCATCTGCTGCTGTGGAGATTTTTTATTTTTTTTTTTTAAACCAAGGGGGGGTTTTGATGCCCAAAAAACTAGACAAGAAGAGAAAAAAAAAGAGGAGGGAAAAGAAAAACGGAGAGAAAGAAAGAGGGAGTGGGAACGAGAAGTGACAGCCCAGGACGCTTTTCAAAGAGAGAAAGGCCTTGTCCTTTTGAGGTCTCCCCCCCCATTGTTGTCCACTACGAGGCATACTCTTGGGTCTTCTCCACAATGCAGGTCCCCTCAGAGCGGCGCACCACTGGCTGTCCTGTCACTTCACATTAGTGTCTTTGTGGAGAACAGCGGCCCCGGAGGGCTTGGACACACTTGTCATGAAAGAAGTGTTCTGGACACACACACACGCACACACACACACACATGCACACACACACACACACATAGGCACGGAGTGAGTCGATAAGGAGGTGTTGGGCAAAAACGGGAACACAAGGAGAACCTCCATCAAGGCTTCCAATAGAACTCTTAACGGTGACCTTATTTCAGCCCTGGCTCTCTCTCTCCTCTCCTCTCTCAGTCTCACTCTCTCCCCCCCATCCGCCCACCCGACACACATGCACATGCAGACATTTTTATGACATACATTCAAGGAAAAACATGTCCTCATAAGAAATGCAGTTGTGAATGAGCGAGCCTTATGCGTGCAAGAAGTGCAGGGCGGTCACTGAGAGGCTCTGGCACTCACTGGCTCGATGTGTTAACAGTGAAACATGTCATCTGTCACCGACAAATTGGTTAATGCCACTCGACTAAACACAAGAAAAATGGTTCCTACATTAAAAAGCATGTCGACCCATTGGTGTGTCAGGTTGTGTAGCCAGGCTTTCAGTGTAACCCCTCCCCCACAGGAGTCTTACAAGTTGTAGCTAAATATTTCCAAAAATAGCAAATGTATTATCCTGGATTTTGGTATGAAATGTGTGTCAGAATCATGAACAAGACATCTAATATAGCGTGAAAACACCGCGTTCTGGATTTTTACATTTTTCACACAATATGAGCTTCGGTTGTTGGAACTACAGGAATAGAATCTGAAGCGTGTGTGTCAAAAAACACTAAATGCTAGCATAGCTTTTTCCAAACGTTTTTTTTTTTATATTTTCACACTTTCCACTGTCTTTCTCATCAGTCTTGGCATGCTGGCTCTTTAGCTGTTAAGTTTTCATCATTCATCTTAAAGGAAAAGTTCAACCAAACATGTATATTTAGTCATTAGCTACTAACCCCCATGCCCACGGAACATTTTATACCTCACACAAAATATATGTTTGGGAGCTTTACAGCCAAACAGCTAAATAACCAAACAACTGAAATAGATAGGGACTTGTTTTCAAATGTAAATACAACTGAAAAATACATAAAATGACTCCGTTTGTCCAGCATAATCCAAGTCATTCAGAAGGCCGATGAACCCAAATTGAAATGAAAAGACGTTATTTACATTCTTTCTAAAGCTAAAATATCACTTAAGCTGGTGAGTTATAAGTGTTTGCGCACACACAGTCCGTAACGGGTGCAAAGACTGTGTAAATGACTCTTTTTTACAGATGAATTTAGGATGCTGGGGCTTCAGGAGACTTGGAATACACATGAGACATTTTTTTTTTTTTGGGTGAACTTATCCTTTAAGAACTTATCATCACTTTCTTTCTTTTGGTACAGGTGGGAGGAGGACCTTGAGGGGACAACTCTCCATCTGCTGATGAAGATGGTGTTAAAAAAAAAAAAAAAGTGCAAGAAAGCGAGTAACCGGATCGAAAATTGTTTCTATTTTTACTTTCTCACTTTACTTCCTTTTACCTTTTACCTTTACTTCATCAACAGTGATGTGTTGCGGTTTGACAAATGTACTTACCTCAAGACGCTTTGGACGAAAGCGTCTGCTGAATGCCCTAAATGTAAATGTAGATACAAATCTTGAGCTGGTATTGTTTGGTCAAAAAGAAGCATAGCATGTATATTGTCATAAAATCTGGATTGAATAGAGTTGATAAGTTTTCCTTAACAAAAAAAAAGTCTTGAAATCACACTCGCAAAAGTAACAGCTGCAGGATGACCTGAACATGCACAGATTGCGTAAATGACTCAGTGTGGATTAAGAATATGCATCCGAGACAATGAATGACTGGAAGAACGTGAGTGGATCAAAAGATAAACCATAGATCATTAAACCTAGAGAACTGAGGCTGGTGGGGGGACATTTGTATGGATGTATGGTATAGTATGGTATGCTCGAGCTGCTTCAAACTGATCAGATGTTTATTTAGTTAGGCCTTAGTGATGAAAGAAAAGGCCCCCCCCCCCCCCCCCAAAAAAAAGCCAAATTCATTCGTGCCTGCTGCCATTTTCCATTAATGCCCCTAGGTTATTTTTGGAGATGGGGAGGAGGAGGAGGAGGAGGAGGAGCTCCTCCCGGGCCCCGGCCGGCTGGACGCAGGTGGGCAGGGCGGCGTGGGACGGTCGAGGAAAGAGGAGAGAGGAGCGGCACTTTAAAGGAGCAGAGCGGAGGAGTGTGTGTGTGTGTGTATGTGTGATGAAATGAGATGTGAAGTGTTCCCTCACTCAGCCCGCAGACGCGTAAAACATTCATCAAGCTGGTGGTGAGGAGGAGAGAGAGAGAGAGAGTGAGAGAGAGAGAGAGAGTGAGGGAGGTGGGACCTGCCTCCGTGAGAGAAGAGGAGGAGGAGGAGGAGGGTGACTGAGCAGAGAGAGTTGCTTTTAAGATCTTTTCTATTATAAATCATACCGAGTGGTGGCTTCCCAGAAGGCAAATGGAGATCCAAACAAAAGGGGGTCTGTGAGGAGAGCAGCCAGGCCAAGGAGGACTGGGAGAGAAGAGGGGGGTAAAGAAGAAAAAGAAGAAGAAGAAGAAGAAGAAGAAGAAGAAGAAGAAAAGGGGGGTTATAAAGTGAATAAAATAGTGAGGGAGGGATGATCATTTAAACGGGTGTGCCCAGTGTCTGTAATATTTTAATCATGAGCTGTAAAATCACTCAAACCGTCTCGTTCAACGCGGGAGGACATCGTGCAAAATTTAAGGGGAGAAAAAAAAAAATCACATAACTGAGATGAAATTTGGCTTCCATTTTGAATAATGTGCCTGTATTCTAATGGGCTGTTTTTAAAAGCGCGCTTCGCCCTATGGACACAAGATGGCGCCTGTTGTCCACCAGAGGCGGCAGCGTCATTTACCCCGGTGGCCCTCCCGAACGAACGCGCGCTCACAAACGTCCGAAAAGAGACATTAGTTTACAAACACCAGCGTGGAGATGTTACGTTTCCCCTCAAATAAACAGCCGGAATTGTATTATTTTTTTTTTTTACCCACTTTCTCTGTCATTTCTAACTGCTACCAAGCCGTCTTAATTGGCGCGCTGTCATCGCGCTCGGTCACCATGGCAATAAATTGAAATATTTTCTGCGCTCGTCCTCGTCTGCTTCTGTTTCGACCAGTTGACGCCCCTCAGCCAGCCACATCCCAGTCCCCCCCCCCCCCCCCCCTTCTCGGTTGACTACCCCACAACCACCACCACTCCCTCCCTTCCTCCCTCCTTCCCTCCTCCTCCTCCTCCTTTTACACACCGGCTCGCAACCACCCACCCAGTCAGTCAGTCACCTCAAGTGCGACCGGCCAGCTGGAGCGCAGGCAGACACAACACACCGAGAGCAGCAGAAGAAGCAGCAGCCGGTACCATCCTGCCGCGCGTTTTTTTTTTTTTAATTATTATTTAGGCTCAGAGGAGAGACACCGGAGCGCAGGAGGAGAATGGGACGCCGGTGTTCGTATCAGGACTGAGTCTGGTCGGCACGTTGAGAGCTTCTCCCCCACCACCCTCCCCTCCTCACCCCTCTCAAGTCCTCTCCCAACCGGCTCAGAGTCACGTTCTCCCCCGCTGACACAATGGGCTGCTGCAGCGGACGATGCACTCTCATCTTTATTTGCACTTTACAGCTGGTGAGTTGTCCCACATTTCTTTTCTACTTGTTGTTTTTTCACAAGTTTCAAAATGACCTTTATCTGAGTTATTTACAGTCAAATGTCTGTTTTTTTTGACAAGGCAGCAGCCTGTGTTTCTGTCCTATCACATGTTGAAACCTGAATACAGGATGCGTTGTAGGAACATCAGCACATCCTAAAAAGTTCTGTAACTCACTAGAACAAGTCTCCATGTTTTCATATTTTCACAGTTCCTCGTGTTAAAACTGAAATCTCTGGATTGATATTTTGATTTTGTGTGAGCATTGTTTTTAATTTTAACTATTTTTTGTTTTGTTTTTACCACTGCCGTGACAGAAAGTATTGTTCTCTCAGCTCATTTGAACACCAACGCCCTCAACTGTAGCGGCACAGTGATGGACGGTATTGGGGTGACCACATGCTGTGTGATGCCTGATGGAAGTGCATCAATGAATCATGAATTTGTTCTGTTGAATATTGTAAACGTCGCCCCAATATATTCTCAAGTACACCCAGTGTAGCTCTGCGCGAGACTTCAGTGATGTGTTCAGATTTAACGTCCAGAGTTGTCTTGTGATCCGGAACATCCAAGACGTCTGCGGATACAGACGTTTCTCCTCTCATCACAAGTTTTGAGGAATTTGCTCATCGGGAACTCTGACTGCTGTGGCGAGCATTGATCCAAAACACACGGCGGAAGCAGAGACTCGTTGTTCGGCGGCGCGTCTCAGTTTCTGATCAGTGATCTTGACATTTTACTGATGGTGGCCGTGCAGTCTCGCATGATGCTTCCTATTGACTCACAGGCCAGCCTGCCTCTGCCACTATCCTTGAGTGGAGTTTACCTGACGGGGTGTGACAAGGTTATTTATGGTGGTATTAACCGAGCTTGCTCACACCGTAAGCCCCCCCCGAGTAAATGCCACTTTTTAACAGCTAAAGGAGCAATAAAAATCTTCTCCAGACAAGGAGCCAAATGGGAAAGTTGTGATGTATTGTATCATGCATGAGGGGATCTGGAAACAAAGACAAATGGCACATAGAGAAAAAGAAAAAAAAAAAAAAAAAGGAAAGCGCATGGTGGGAAGTGGCAGTCAGTCATAACCGTGCTGAAAAAGAAAGCCAAGTTTCGTACAGCTTACCAAGTAATAACACCCGCTTTACCATTTGATAAAGTTGTACCCCCTCAGAGCTGACATCTCCTCCAGAGTTACAGGTTTCTGGCAACTGCTTAAGTAGCGTCTCAAGAGTGGTTCAGGAGGTCAAACGGGTTGCTCACCAAGCGGAGGGTCGCTTATTGGATTTCCAGCTGCGTGTCAGAGTGTCCTTGGGGCAAGATGCTGAACCCCAAATTGCTGCTGATGGCTGTTCCTGTGTGTGTGTGTGTGTGTGTGTGTGTGTACTTGTTTTCATGACAAATCAGGACAATTTTATGATAACACACCTTCACTATCAGGACACTCGGAAAAATGAGGACATTTTTGACGTCCTCATTTTTCTGAGCTCTCTACAGTGTTCTAGACCCCCCTAACATGCTCCCAGACCAAAAATCTCCAATGTACTAAAACATCACAATTTTAAGAAATTAAGTGTGTAAGTGTGTTTAGCATTTTTGCTCATCTTTGAGTACGCCAACTAGTGGCCAGTTTTGGAAGTTAACACACTTTTAACACACTTTCAGTGACGTCACTCTGCGGGTCCTCATATGTCACTTTGTTCGGACACACTAACACATTTGAAGCACTACTGCAATACACATATTCCATACAATAAGAGTCAAATAATAATAATAATAATAATAATAATTATCATCAACATCTGGGTCTTAGGTGCAATAAGTAATATCACCAACAGTAGCCTAAGGCAGGTTAAGTGGGTGCAATGTATTGTGAAGGAACAACACTATTTAAAGCACTGGCAATAATCATATATGCAATATTTATTAGAATTATTACATTTTTAATAATTATAATCAATACTCTTCAACTCTGTAGTAAACAAGTGTTAACGCACAGTAAGCAGTAGGGTTGCAAAGGGGTGGAAACATTTCTGGGAACTTTCCATGGGAAGTTAAACTGGGGAATTTTGGAAATTCCAAATTGGAAACTTACCATGTGAATAAATGGGAATTAATGGGAAATGCGGGGTAATTCATACAAACTCTGTCATAAGCAAGCATAAATATAACACTCAGACTTTTTGAATTATTTTCTTTGCGGTGTAACATTTTTGAAGCTGAAATAAGTAAATCCCACGGGAACCGTGGCAAAAGCCAGCCTCAGCTGACTCAACACTTCAGCCCGCACTATAAAGACGCTAGCAAGGCAGATGCTAGCAGTGTAGCAACAGTTGGAGCCCAACCGTTAACACTGGACATGCTCATCGGTGAACTCGAGAAAATACTCAACGATGTAACAGCTCACCACCTCCCTGAATACTGCCATGGCTCCTATCAAAGCATCTCTCCAAAAGATCGCTGATACCATAGCCTCACACACAGCTACCATCTCCGCAATGGAAACAACCCTCACTTCCCACTCAGGTGACCTGACGATTCTGCAGCGCGAAGTGGCCACACTAAAATCCAAGGTGGAGACCACCAATCAGATGAATGAAAAGCTACAGCTGGCAGCTTGGTTTCATGATCCAAACGGCAGAATCTCCTTGTGATTGGCATCCAAGAGGGAGCGGAGGGGACTGATGCTCGGCTCTTCATGACTACGCTGTTCAGGGAGGTGACTGGAGATGCTTTACTGGATACTAGCTTTGAACTGGACCGAGCTCACCGCAGTCTGGGGCCGAAGCCAGCACAGGGTTCCCAGCCCATTGTTGTACGCTTTCACAGACACATCCAGAAAGAGCGAGTGCTGCTATGGGTGAAGAAAACACAGAGCATCTCCTACCAGGGTTATCCCATAAGGATCTTTGAGAATTTCAGCACCTCACTCACCAAGAAACAGGCATCATTCAACAAATTTAAGTCTCTCCTTTATAAGGATGGGATACGCTTCGGGTTGATATACCCGGCGCGGTTACGGGTCACCGTCGCATATTTGACTCCATGGATGAAGTAGAGCGTTTCTACTGTGATCTCAG
The DNA here is from genome assembly GCF_900880675.1 of Sparus aurata. Lineage (NCBI taxonomy): Eukaryota > Metazoa > Chordata > Actinopteri > Spariformes > Sparidae > Sparus > Sparus aurata. The sequence continues at coordinate 14,057,953 of NC_044193.1, forward strand.
CAGTAAGTGAAAACATAACGTCTCTTTACACATCTCCTTTAACTTTTTTGGTGCTCTATGAAAACTGGACTGAAGTTATAGGCAGACTGGTCTGCCTGGTAGGATTTGACTGTGCTGTTAAACATTAGTCCAAAGATTTCCTATGAAGAGCACAATTGGTTTTTGTTAAGTACGGAAAACTGGTACACTAAGGTTTTTACGCTGTCAAATGGTAAATCAGAGGTGTACACATTTTCACAGCTGAAAAGGAAGCAAACTCCTATCAACTCAATCGGTTGTGTAAAGCAGTAGTTCCTGCATGCTCATCAGTGTTAAAGATGAGGTTAGGACAAATATGTAAGTTTCTTTTGAACTTGAAGGTGTCACTAAGGACATCTGCCTTTTCTCTTTTTTTGAATATCTTTGGTAGAGGAGTGTTCGTTTTTTCCTTAGACTCTCACGATGGCACTGTATATGTTGTTGCTACTTTGCTTAAAAGTACTGAAATGACTCAGCTAAGGCACCATATCATCAGAGCACTTGGAGGATTGATATTTTGGCACTGATTCCATGACTGACATAAGCCAGAAAGACATGTTACAAACCATCAGGCTCATGAGCTGGAATGTCAGGGGACTTGGTGGACCTATTAAAAGGACAAAAGTACTTTCACACCTTAAGAGTGTGAAAACAGACATTGCGTTTCTACAAGAAATCCATCTTCGTCTATGCAACCACACCAGACTACGAAAACCCTGGGTTGGACAGGTTTTCCACTCCAACTTCAATAGTTGCTCAAGAGGCACAGCTATTTTTCTGCACAAGCAAGTACAGTTCTTATCAGAACAGGTCATATCTGATCCCAATGGCCGTTATATTATTGTCGTTGGTGTGCTGTTCCAAACTCCTGTTATTATGGTTTGTGTTTATGCCCCCAACTGGGACTGCCCTAATTTTATGACTTCCCTATTCTTATCCATTCCAAGCCTAGATACAATCAACTCATCTTTGGAGGGGATCTTAACTTATCTGTCAATCCCACACTTGACAGATTGTGTTCAAGAAAACTAACTCAATCCAAAGCAGCTAAATGTGTGTCTGTATTCACAGATCAAATTGGCAGTGTGGACGTGCGGCGTTTTTTCCACCCAACAGCGAAAGAGTTTTCATTTCATTCCCAGGTTCATCAAACATACCCTTGAATAGACTACTTTTTTCTTGATAAGATTTTATTACCCTCAGTGAAACAATGTGAATAATTATTTCAGGCCATGCCCCCCTCTTATTAGATTTGGAACTAGTCCCTAAAACCAAAAGCCACTCAACCTGGAGATTAAACACTGGGCTATTATCATCCGACAAATTTTGTGGATTTATTTCTGACAGGATTTCACGCTTTCTCGAAAATAACAAATCTGACTCTACATCACCTTCTCTCCTGTGGGAAACCTTCGGTAATATGTGGAGAGATTATCTTATATAAAGCGAGGATACGAAAGGGTGAAAAACAAAGACAACTTGAACTGATGGAAACAACTCTTCAAATTGACAGACAACACTCCACTTCAGCCAATCCCACTCTCTAGATGGAGAGACTTTAATTACAGACTGAATTTGACCCCATTTCCACAAACAAAGTGGAGTTTCTTTTAAGGGGTACAAAGGGCACTTATTATGAATATGGAAACACGGCTAACCGGTTACTAGCAAGGCAACTAGAACATCAATCCTCTTCCCAATTCATTGCACAAATTCGTAAGAACCCCCAAACTTCAGTTACAGACCCAACCGAGATAAATATTTTTGCTTCATATTATTCTGATTTATATAAATCAGAAGCCTCTTCAGACACTACCTCAATGAACAAATTCTTAGATAACTTAGTCCATTGCTGCTTCTAGGTAGAATCAATTCTATCAGAATGAATGTCCTACCTAAATGTTTATTTCTTTTTCAGTGTCTACCTATATACCTGCCCAAAACTTTTTTAAAAGAATTGGATAAGATCATTTCACATTTCATTTGGTCGGGAAAGACTTCAAGGGCAAAGTACTCAATTTTGCAAAGAACCAAGGATGAGGGTGGCCTTGCTCTGCTGGATTTCAGGGCATACTATTGGGCAGCCAGTATTCCAAAAATCTATACCTGGTACAACTCCCCCAGCACATTAGCATATCTGATTTACTTTTATTCGCTTGTTAAGCTTGCATGCAGTAATGTGGCTTCAATAGTCCTGCTGTGGGTGTGCAGGATTCTAGAAATTAGCTGTGCATGTGATTGAGGAATGCACAGAGCAGGGTAGTAATTCAACTGAATTTGTATTAAATCTCGTTGTTTTAACTAAGATATAAGCAAGATATTTTTTAACTACATTTAAATTCCTTGTTAGAGGCTAACCAGCAATTTTGCAAATTTCTCATTATTCCTGTTAATTCCTATAAATTCTCATATATTCCCTTTAATTCACATGGAAAGTTTCCAACTTTGAACATTCAAGGAATTTTGCAACCCTAATAAGCAGCACCATAAATTCTCACAGTGAACAACAATATCATATACTCTCATTCAATAGTTAGTGCTCAGCTCTGTACAGTAAACATCTCAGTGTTCTGTATAGTAATCAGTCTTAGGCAGAATAAGAAACTCTCAAATTCTCACAGTACAATTGAGAACAATAACAACAACATTCTATATTCTTAATAAGAGTCTTGGATATTGTTGTTATTGTTCTCAATATCAAGGTGAGAATGTATAAGCTGAATACGCTGACCATGCTGAGTGCGAGGGAAGGTCTTCAGGATCTGTTGTGCAGGGCCAGCAGCTCTTGTTTGAGAAATGTCTGGAAATGTAAAAAGTTTCAAAATGAGTCTGTGGAAGTTAATCCTCATGATCAATACTGAAATTCAAAAATCAAAATTGTGTTTTTCCTCTTGTTCCCACAACTGTACGTTTGAGCTTGTGTATGTACTTGTGTATGTATGTAAACAGTCCTCAAGGATCAAAATCTGCACATACATCATTCTGCATGATATTTCTGTTACTTGATTTTGAATGTGTTTACATGTACATGTATTTACATTACTTTGCAGTATTTTGTAATTGTATTTGACAGGGCAAATTAAGTTCAACCTGTGTGAGCACATGCTTTCTGCCTTAACCAGTGCAGTGGACTGTCGTTCATGGTAAACATATAGAAATGTTTGGACTGCAATAACTACATAAAATATACTTTTTAGAATGTAAACATTTGAACGGCATAGGAGAAGGCTAAGGATATAAACAACTCATACATGCTTATTTGTTCATGGTCATTTACTGGCAGGTGAGGTAATTACTAGTGGTTCTGTTCAGTAAACATATCTAAAGTGCCCTCAATATATTGTTCATGTACATGTTATGATGATTGATTAATTTAGTTCAGGGATGGGCAACTTTAATGATAGAGAGGGCCACAAAAATGTTATCCTCATACTCGAGGGCCAGATTTTAATCTTGTACTTCCACCAGTAGGATACTGTATCCCCATCATTCAATCAGCCAATTTAACACAGAGACAAAACATTCACATTCATGAGTGATATACAATTACTTCAGTGCAATGATGTCTGAAAAATCATCATTCAATAAAAATAACAGGCACAAAGTGCAACAATAATAAAAAAACAAAACAATATTCATGTTTGATGTGCATTTCTACTCTCTGCCTTCCCATTCCATGACATGTTTCATATTTATGACTTGATATTTGTGCCACATTCGTGAAGGAGCAATGGGAGATTTTGAGCACAGAAAAATATATTTTGCTTGAACATAAATTACATTTTGAAGATGATTTTCCCCGGGTAAAACATACATTTCATTTGCGGAAACAGAAATATATTCTGTGCTCAATAAATGTGTTTGTATGTTTGCTTTTATGCATTTTAAGATGCCATTATAACCTCTGCGCTCTCACAAACTCTTGCTGGCTGCGCTGCAGACTGCTCGCTCTTGCTCTCAGTCTCTCCTTCTGTGCGCTCAACTTCGCCTGTACACTGGCTCAAGTTAGCACTGCGTTAACAAACAGCTAATCACGGCCTCTCCTTGGATAACACCGGAGCGCACTACACGGATGCGCTCCGACTCTGACTGCCCTTACACCTGGACGCCGCACACCTCGATCACGTGCACGGCCACAGTTTGCCATACACACAGCTCTCCTATTTCCCGTTTGACGGACTCCTCGGCATGTGCACTCCTAAGAGCCTGCGTTCAACCACCTTTGTCTCCACCTTGCTGAGTTGTTTGTCTTCCAGCTCCTGCGGCAGGTGCTTCCTCAGCCACGCGTGGACTTCATTTACGCAGCGCCGCTCCTTTTGCGGATGAACGCAGGCTCGAAGGAGTAATCACACACGCCGAGGAGTCCGTGAAAGGGGAAACAGGAGAGCCGTGTGTAGGGTAAACTGTGGCCATGCACGTGATCGAGGTATGCGGCGTCCAGGTGTATGGGCAGTCAGAGTCGGAGCTCATCCTTGTAGTGTGCTCCGGTGTTGTCCATGGAGAGGCCGTGGACAGCATGCGTGGACATTTAAAACAGGCTCCACTAACGCCCTGAATTAAAAAGGATAGAACATGTTTGTTCTTTGTGTTTTTGAGGCTGGAAGTATGGGGGGTGTGATCCGGGCGGAAGACCTATCTCTCATCAACATTAATTGTTTACATGATGGTCCTTCCGTCGACACTGTGAATTATTGATATTTGGAAATTGACTCGCGGGCCGCACTGAGTGAGGACGAGGGCCGCATGTCGTCCACATGGAACAAAAGTACTGACAGAGGATTTCATATTTTGCATCAAAGTAATGATGATTTCTGATTGTATGTTGCAAATGAAAGCTGGTTGAACATGGCCACCAGTGAACAAGTAGTCTAAGTAACAGCCCACCACCACAGCAACCACAAATGGAGTGCATCATCCACTGTTCTTATGATAGAGATAAGCTGGTTTCACCTCAAAGTGTTGACCAATGGCCAGTAATCTGAAGCTGAGTTGTCAATGTGAACTTGCACAGCAATTTACATTGCTGTTTACTGCCAAATATCCCACTTTTCATGCAGTGTGGAGAACTCTGCTCAGGGCAGCTCGGATACAAAATCACGCTTGAGTATTGCAAGTGACAGAAGACATTCCTGAGGGACAGATTCCAGCAATTAACACAGAAAGTGCTGCAGTATCTTCTCTATGAAGAAAGTTAATTGGTTGGAAAAGAAAAGCAAAGTGCTGATGGCTCTGCTCAAAGAAAGAATATAACGGTATGGGAACACTGGGAGCAGAGCGCCACAATCGGTTTATGAGACTGGCAAATCATTGCATCCTGTTTTTATTTACATTTTACACAGCGTCCCAACTGTAAAGTTAGCACTTTAGATATCTTAACTGAACAGAAATACAGAACCACTAGCACTTAACAACGCCTGCCAGTAAATGACCATGAGCAAACAAGCACGTACCAGTTGTTTATATCCATAGCCTTTTCCTATTGTATTCAAATGTTTACATTCTGAAAAGTAAGATACATTTTATATAGTTAATGCAGTCAGAAAATATGTTTACCATGAAGGACAGTCCACTGCACTGGTTGAGGCAGGAAGCATGAGCTCACACAGATTGAACTTTATTACAGACATCCTGTGAGTAGTGTGGCCTTCCCTTTGAGTGTGTCAAAGTCTATTGCTCTTCAGTCCTGTCAAGTACAATGATAAAATACTCCAAAGTAATGTAAATGTAGTACTTGTGTTTTGATCATTAAGCATTGACAACTTTGAAATAACATACTGAGATGGTCAAGCTTTACTTGCTGTCACTCAAAATGTTCTAAGAGACAACAACATTCCAGCAGGCAAGCAATATAAAAGAGCAATTCACATATTGCTATATGGTGGGTTAGAAACATTTTTAGTTAATTAGTATTCTACCTTGGGAACTTTTAGGTACAGCAAAAGTAGGTTGAACTGGGAGGTTCCTGCCACTGCTGCTCTCATGCAGTTCAATATGGTCATCATCAGGGTCAGTCTCTCCTCCCTTTGTGTACCTATACGTATTGATTGACATAGCCAACACTTCATTAATTATATTTTAAATTAAAATTTCCTTATACTTTTAACAATATAGCCTTGTGTAAAGTGCAGATGTTTAACAACTATCAAAACACTTTTAAAAACTGCACAGTACACAATGCCAGCTTCATTTTGTAATTAATTTAGTCATTAAAAGTGAGTAATTGAGTTACTTCATTTACTGAGCAACTGTAAAATCCTTCAGAACAACACATTATACTACTGTGTATGACAAATTAGGACATTTTTAAAACCCCACACCTATATAACACACCACAATCTGGACAATGCGAAAAATGAGGACATTTTCACATGCCTATTAAGTGTTGTTTAAGAACAGTTTCCCATGCAAACGGAACCTAATTAACTGTAACAGCAGTTTGCAAAACATTGTTGTAACAACTCTCAACAACTTAGAAACATTGTTCTTACCTGAATTTCGGTGCGTGCTGCTGAGCTTCAACTGTAAACACGACGAGGAAAGTCCGTGACTGGTGAAGTTCCTGCATTAACCACTTCCTGTATGTCTTTCTTTCAAAATAAAAGCCCTCTAGAGTTATATACACAGTTCAGTCTTATACTGGGTTTCAGTTTTGTTTCCGTTTGATCATACAACTGCGGCTGGCAACTAGCTTTACACAATGATCGCGTTTCAGGTCAGCGTTGGATGGTTAGTCAATCAGTCAGTCAGTGATGCTGCATCTGATTGGGCGATAGAACGGATACGCCCGTGATGGAGATCTCGGCGAACGGCACATCCGGGACCTTCAGCTCAGGAGACATTTAATCCTTCGACGGCAATGCAAGACGCCCACCTAATGAGGTAAAGTTGGCTAATAACTGCCTTAGAAAACATAATTGCAAAGCCTCTGAAACTGATATGTCCGCAGCGGAGCTCTTGGTGAACGGCACATCAAGGACCATTAGTGCTCAGGAGATATTTAATCCTTAGACGTCGATGCTAGACACCCACCTCATGAGGTGAAGTGGTTAAGTAGCTAGCCAATTAGCTAAACGGAAATCAAACAGCAGTGGACTCAAACAACAGGAGGGGATGTATCATAAATATTAATTAATTACTTTTGCTTAATCTTTAAATCAGATAGTAGAAGTTGTTGCTAAATATAACTGTTCATAACAATGCGAACCTGAGTTAAAGTACCATTCTCCAAACAAACGTTTTCATCTTCAACTGCAGAGACAGTCAAAGTTGTTTGTTTTTTTGGTTTTTTTGCACAAGATATTTTTTCTGGAATTTAGATGATGTTTTCCTATTTAACACAAATTGATGATATTAGTTAATCAGTACAGGTAGAGTACAGTTTTATAATGATTTTATAGTAGCATTTATCTTATAAGTTGCTTTGTTGGTGCTTTGGTAAGTTAATATTATTTGTTAAATTTTTTAAATGTTTAATGACATTTACACAGGATTTACACCGATCTATTAGCCTGATCAGCAAAGGAGTTATGAATAATACCACTTTGATTCAAAATAAGTACTGGTCTTTTTTTGTACTTGTCTCATTGACTTTTTGTCATCTTCCCATGTAGATGTTTGCAGGTTGAGGACTATATGGCCAAGTAAAGAGCATGTCAAAAAGAAGAGCCAGACTTCATCCTGAGGCTGAGGCTACTCAGTTTATTTTATCTGGAGGTGACAAGCCTTGTTTAAAGGTCCAGTGGATCAATGACTATAAAGGTATGTTCGATATCATTCCTGATGATTACTGCGTGAACGTTACTAGACATCATGACAACATAATCACACAACACAACAAATTGCAAATGAAATTGTTGCCATCTATTTTAATAATAATTTTTTAAAGTCCGTGTAAAGCAGAAATAAATGTGTGTTATGAGTTTGTCACACCACAGAAACATGTGTCATTGACCACTGAGCCAAATTTGAAAGATTAAAAAAATTGCCAAGTATATAAAATTAGGTCTCAAAATCATGGAAAAACAAGCACTTCTCTCTGCTGTGAAACGCTGGGGGCGTGTCAGTTAGAGGCGCTGGAGCCACACCCAAGTAGGGAGGGGAGCCTCCTCCGTGTGCTCTACAAAGACGTAACCTACAGTAACAATGGAAGCTAGCAGCATCATCGGACGGACCCAGCCCGACCTGTTTGAGCCATCAGAGCCAGAAACTGACTCTGAGTCAGACACTGATAGTGCTCAGCCTCGTTCCTCACAGTCCATGTTTTACATTACACACAAACGTAAAACCCCAGTCTACATATAATTCCTTGTCATAGCTATATTGGTGTACATTAAATATTACCTGTAGATTGTCATTGTGCTGTCAGATGGACTCCGCTCAGGGAATGAGGCCAAATCATGTCATGATTGAATGCAATAACATTTGCTAACATTACATGGGCATGACAGGATGCACAATGTAAAATCACTTTCAGGATTTGCACCTTCAGCAAAATGCATTTAATTGCCCAAATGTACAATATTTATAACATGCATAAGCACACACTGACAATCTCTGGCGGGCACGTAATGCCGGTGGCGTAGATTAGAGCACCTGTTGTCGGCTGGACTGGGGGATGCAAGCCGGGGACGGAGAGGGTCTGTTCGGCCCCACTGACCAGCGTCAACGGACTCTTCAGATATCCAGACTTTACCTGGTGATAGTTGCTGAAACTATCAGGGGGGTAAAGTGGACACTGCAGAGACGGGTGATGGTGGTGATTTGAAACTTTCCACAGTAGCTCCTCTTGACAAAATCACTGTTTCCTTATGTTGTCATCCTTAGGAAACTTAAATAAGCGAAGAACGTCGTTACCCTGCACACTGTGGCATCCAGGAAAGATATACCAGCCATGTGGAGGAGACATGACTGTTTAGCTGGTTAGCTAGCTGCAAACTATTCTAAGAGATGCTATCCAAGACTCGAGAGCGAGCGGAAAAGCCACCAAAGCTGATGCACTGAATGTATTTTTACCACTTCCGCAGCAGGGCCGGGTTTATGCAAATCATGGCCACGTTACGTAACGCTGCCATGATTTCTGACCCGTCCATTAAATCCTGAACACAGAAATTTTGAAACACAGTTTGTGAGCATGGCTCCAAAATTAAATTCTAAATGGTTGAATGCTTTTTACATGTTTTAAGGAAATACGTTTATGACCTATTTAATGTGTTTACAAGAAAATGACTGAATTTGCTTTACACGGACATTAAGTGATTTTATTGATTACAGCCCTAATCATCAATTCCAGACATCACCAAACACCATTCAGATCTTTTTCTCACTGTTAAAAAGTCTTATGTTTGTTTGTTCTGCATATGTTTTGTGAATACCTGATCAGCTGCAGTTAATAAACCTGATTTGGATTGTATTACTTGACACTTATCAGTAAACTTTTGTGTATTAGGACGTGGTGTATTTGCCTGTGCACCAATTGAAAAGGGATCCTTTGTGGTCGAGTACCGTGGGGAGTTGATTTCACAATATGAACGGGACAAGCGGCAGAAAAAGTACAGAGAGAAGCAAAATGTTTTCCTGTTTGATTTTGAATGGAACAGTAGCTCATGGTGGTAAGTAAAGGCCTATACAAGATTAACTGTGCTTACAACAATATGGTTTTAGTGCAGAAAACTTAAATATGTTTCTTTGTTTAGCATTGATGCCTCCCATGAAGATGACTCACTGGGTCGGCTGGTTAATGATGGCCACAAGTCCTCAAACTGCAAAATGAAAAAGCTGACAGTCCATGGTAAACCTCATCTTTGCTTGTTTGCTATTGAAGACATCCAAGCAGAGAGTGAAATAACCTATGACTATGGAGAATCTCAGTGGCCATGGCGAGCTCTGGTGAGTAAATCCTCTTCATAGATTATACAGTAAAAGATCTGTTAAGTATTAGGAGATGAAAAAGACAGATTAAATTAAAATTATTGATTATAATTTCTAGTTCAATTCACAATTGTGTGGGGTTTAGAGCTTTCTTTGACACCAACAGACGAAGTTAGAAGTCAGGAACATGGACTCTACATGTGTTCAGTCGTCATGTCCTCATATTGTTTTAGGCTGTGAAAGACTTGAGTGTGTTTCAGTTGATGTGCTCATGGGTTGACCCAAGGACTGTAGAGCGTGTGTTACATGTCCTCATATTGTTTTAGGCTGTGAAAGACTTGAGTGTGTTTCAGGTGATGTCCCCATATTGTCTGACCCATCTACTGTAGAGTGTGTGTTACATGTCCTCATACTGCTGGGTAGCAGATGCTGTACAGTGTAAGCAGTTTCTATAGAGTTTGGCATAATGAGCCTACATCCTCCTGTGAATTTCGCTCACTGCAACAAGTGTGATCATTTGTTCATTAATTAGTCAGGATTTATAGTACAGAATATGTCTGACACTGTATTGTTGTGTTTTGTTGCAGACACCAAGTGTTCAGATCCTGACTCAACCTTCTGCAGACCAAGAAGTGTGTGAGAGATCCACTTCATCCTTCCAACAGGTAATTACACATTAATTTATTCTATTTAGAATTAAGTATGTGTCTTAATTGGGCCCAGTGCATACACAAAATGCCCTTTCACTGTATGAAAACAATCAGTTTGTGTAAAATGTTCACAATAGCAAGGTTAGCATTACTTGTTTGTGAATAGCTTAGCAAACAGACATTGGCTGTACTATTTGTTGGCTCTAACTTCCCCTTGAAGCATCAAATTGATCTGTATTCTCACTAAATTCTTTATTTTTAGTCCTTTTTCCTTATGTTTTTGTCCATTTCACATCTGCTGATCAGTTAACATGATTGGATTTCTGGGGAAGTAGTTCCGTTCACATCACTGTGGGGTTTAGAGCTTTCTTTTACACCAACAGAAGAAGTTAGAAGTCAAGAACATGGACTCTATATGTGTTCAGTCGTCATGTCCTCATATTGTTTTAGGCTGTGAAAGACTTGAGTGTGTTTCAGTTGATGTGCTCATGGGTTGACCCAAGGACTGTAGAGCGTGTGTTATATGTCCTCATATTGTTTTAGGCTGTGAAAGACTTGAGTGTGTTTCAGGTGATGTCCCCATATTGTCTGACCCATCGACTGTAGAGTGTGTGTTAGATGTCCTCATATTGTTGGGTAGCAGATGCTGGACAGTGTTAGCAGTTTCTATAGAGTTTTGCACAACGAGCCTACATCCTCCTGTGAATTATGTTCACTGAAACAAGTATGATCATTTGTTAAGTAATTAATCAGGATTTATAGTACAAAATATGTCTGACACTGTATTGTTGTGTTTTGTTGCAGACACCAAGTGTTCAGATCCTGACTCAACCTTCTGCAGACCAAGAAGTGTGTGAGAGATCCACTTCATCCTTCCACAGGTAATTACACATTAATTTATTCTATTTAGAATTAGTATGTGTCTTAATTGGGCCCAGTGCATACACAAAATGCCCTTTCACTGTATGAAAACAATCAGTTTGTGTAAAATGTTTCACAATAGCAAGGTTAGCATTACTTGTTTGTTGAATAGCTTAGCAAACAGACATTGGCTGTACTATTTGTTGGCTCTAATTCCCCTGAAGCATCAAATTGATCTGTATTCTCACTAAATTCTTGTATTTTTAGTCCTTTTCCTTATGTTTTGTCCATTTCACATCTGCTGATCAGTTAACATGATTGGATTTCTGGGGAAGTAGTTCCGTCACATCACTGTGGGGTTTAGAGCTTTCTTTTACACCAACAGAAGAAGTTAGAAGTCAAGAACATGGACTCTATATGTGTTCAGTCGTCATGTCCTCATATTGTTTTAGGCTGTGAAACACTTGAGTGTGTTTCAGTTGATGTGCTCATGGGTTGACCCAAGGACTGTAGAGCGTGAGTTATATGTCTCATATTGTTTTAGGCTGTGAAAGACTTGAGTGTGTTTCAGGTGATGTCCCATATTTGTCTGACCCATCGACTGTAGAGCGTGTGTTACATGTCCTCATATTGTTGGGTAGCAGATGCTGTACAGTGTAAGCAGTTTCTATAGAGTTTGGCATAACGAGCCTACATCCTCCTGTGAATTTTGCTCACTGAAACAAGTATGATCATTTGTTCATTATTAGGCAGGTTTTATAGTACAGAATATGTCTGACACTGTATTGTTGTGTTTTGTTGCAGAGACCAAGTGTTCAGATCCTGACTCAAACCTTTTGCAGACCAAGAAGCGTGTGAGAGCTCCACTTCAATCCTTCCAACAGGTAAATACACGTTAATTTATTCTATTTAGAATTAAGTATGTGTCTCAGTTGGGCCCAGTGCATACATGAAATGCCCTTTCACTGTATTAAAACAATCAGTTTGTGTAAAATGTTTCACAATATCAAGGTTAGCATTACTTGTTGTGAATAACTTAGCAAACAGACATTGGCTGTACTATTTGTTGGCTCTAACTTCCCCTTGAAGCATCAAATTGTTCTGTATTCTCACTAAATTCTTTATTTTTAGTCCTTTTTCCTTATGTTTTGTCCATGTAACATCTGCTGATCAGTTAACATGATTAGATTTCTGGGGAAGTAGATCCGTTACAATCAGTGTGGGTTTAGAGCTTTCTTTGACACCAACAGAAGAAGTTAGAAGTCAGGAACATGGATTCTATATATTATCAGTCGTCATGTCCTCATATTGTTTTAGGGCTGTGAAAGACTTGAGTGTGTTTCTATTTGTTGTCCCCATATTGTCTGACCCAACACTGTAGAGTGTGTGTTACATGTCCTCATATTGTTTAGGCTGTGAATGACTTGAGTGTGTTTCAGGGGATGTCCCCATATTGTCTGACCCATCGACTGTAGAGTGTGTGTTAGATGTCCTCATATTGTTGGCTAGCAGATGCTGTACAGTGTTAGCAGTTTCAATAGAGTTTTGCATAACGAGCCTACATCCTCCTGTGAATTATGTTCACTGAAACAAGTATGATCATTTGTTAAGTAATTAATCAGGATTTATAGTACAGAATATGTCTGACACTGCATTGTTGTGTTTTGTTGCAGAAGACCAGTGTTCAGATCCTGACCTCAACCTTTTGCAGACCAAGAATCGAGTGAGAGATCCACTTCATCCTTCCAACAGGTAAATACACGTTAATTTATTCTATTTGGATGAAGTATGTGTCTTAAGTTGGGCCCAGTGCATACACAAAATTGCCCTTTCAACTGTATTAAAACAATCAGTTTGTTTAAAATGTTCACATAGCAATGTTAGCATTACTTGTTTGTGAATAGCTTAGGGCAGACAGACATTGGTGTACCAATTGTTAGCTCTAACTTCCCCTTGAAGCATCAAATTGATCTGTATTCTCACTAAATTCTTTATTTTAGTCCTTTTTCCTTATGTTTTTGTCCATTTCACATCTGCTGATCAGTTAACATGATTGGATTCCTGGGGAAGTAGTTCCGTTCACATCAGTGTGGGGTTTAGAGCTTTCTTTACACCAACAGAAGAAGTTAGAAGTCAAGAACATGGACTCTATATGTGTTCAGTCGTCATGTCCTCATATTGTTTTAGGCTGTGAAAGACTTGAGTGTGTTTCAGTTGATGTGCTCATGGGTTGACCCAAGGACTGTAGAGCGTGTGTTAATGTCCTCATATTGTTTTAGGCTGTGAAAGACTTGAGTGTGTTTCAGGTGATGTCCCCATTTGTCTGACCCATCGACTGTAGAGTGTGTGTTACATGTCCTCATATTGTTGGGTAGCAGATGCTGTACAGTGTTAGCAGTTTCTATAGAGTTTTGCATAACGAGCCTACATCCTCCTGTGAATTTCGCTCACTGAAACAAGTATGATCATTTGTTCATTAATTAGTCAGGATTTATAGTACAGAATATGTCTGACACTGTATTGTTGTGTTTTGTTGCAGACACCAAGTGTTCAGACCCTGACTCAACCTTCTGCAGACCAAGAAGTGTGTGAGAGATCCACTTCATCCTTCCAACAGGTAATTACACATTAATTTATTCTATTTAGAATTAAGTATGTGTCTCAGTTGGGCCCAGTGCATACACAAAATGCCCTTTCACTGTATTAAAACAATCAGTTTGTTTAAAATGTTCACAATAGCAAGGTTAGCATTATTTGTTTGTGAATAGCTTAGCAACAGACATTAGCTGTACTATTTGTTGGCTCTAACTTCCCCTTGAAGCATCAGATTGATCTGTATTCTCACTAAATTCTTTATTTTAAGTCCATTTCCTGATGTTTTTGTCCATTTAACATCTGCTGATCAGTTTACATGATTGGATTTCTGGGGAAGTAGTTCCGTTCACATCAGTGTGGGGTTTAGAGCTTTCTTTGACACAAACAGAAGAAGTTAGAAGTCAGGAACATGGATTCTATATGTTATCAGTCGTCATGTCCTCATATTGTTTTAGGCTGTGAAAGACTTGAGTGTGTTTCATTTGTTGTCCCATATTGTCTGACCCAACAACTGTAGAGTGTGTGTTGCATGTCCTCATATTGTTTTAGGCTGTGAATGACTTGAGTGTGTTTCAGGGGATGTCCCCATATTGTCTGACCCATCGACTGTAGAGTGTGTGTTAGATGTCCTCATATTGTTGGCTAGCAGATGCTGTACAGTGTTAGCAGTTCCTATAGAGTTTTGCATAACGAGCCTACATCCTCCTGTGAATTTTGCTCACTGAAACAAGTATGATCATTTGTTCATTAATTAATCAGGATTTATAGTACAGAATATGTCTGACACTGTATTGTGTGTTTTGTTGCAGAGACCAAGTGTTCAGATCCTGACTCAACCTTTGCAGACCAAGAAGCGAGTGAGAGATCCACTTCATCCTTCCAACAGGTAAATTCACGTTAATTTATTCTTTTTGGATGAAGTATGTGTCTTAATTGGGCCCAGTGTATACACAAAATGCCCTTTCACTGTATTAAAACAATCAGTTTGTTTAAAATGTTCACAATGGCAATGTTAGCATCACTTGTTTGTGAATAGCTTAGCAGACAGACATTGGGTGTACCAATTGTTAGCTCTAACTTCCCCTTGAAGCATCAAATTGATCTGTCTTCTCACTAAATTCTTTATTTTTAGTCCTTTTTCCTTATGTTTTGTCCATGTAACATCTGCTGATCAGTGAACATGATTAGATTTCGGGGAAG